>NC_142934.1:44308517-44373517 GCF_046866305.1 Octopus bimaculoides
AAACAAAAAATACCAATAAGAACATGTACATACCATTTTATTGCTCACTTATCAACAAACACACATTCACAAATGCACATGCACATACACACACACACAGGCGCACAGGCACACACACACACATACACACAAAGAAAGGCGCACGCGTACTCTCGCGTATGTGCAAAACTTATTATCACTGTGAAGTCAGGTGAGTTGTTTGATATTTATGTGGTAGTTCTTTCATTTACCCCGACGTGATTTGAACTTAAAATGCAACTAAATGTTGCAATCAATATTAGCCAACTCTCAACTGTATTCTCTCCACAGCTCTGCATCGCTCTGAGAAATATATATTGATTGCTAACTTGGCAAGAAGCCACACATAGATAGACAAGCCTAATAATCAATTAACTGTTGACATGCACAAGATTTCTATGCTCTGCTACAGAGTACATCTATAGATTTTTACCTGGTATGACATTTTGCCAGTATGTGTAGGAAGATGGGTGGGATGATGGTCAAAGTCGTCGCTGTCGAGATGCTAATTCGAAGCGTGAAAGTAAATAAGTGTAGTATTACGCCTGGACAGGCATTCTAGTCTTTCTACCATTTTACCTCATTCACTCCGTCCTTACAGCAGGAAGTCAACGAAAGACACTGCTGATTTTCTTGACACGTACTCTTCCCTATATTAAGTAATCAGTTTATTAAAACTCAATGTCTCACTATTGTTATATCAGAACGGCACCCTTTATAACGTTTTTTTTAATATGAAATATGACCAAATAATGTTATTTGCAATTACCTAGTGTTTAGTAGATCAAGAGGATTGGCAACATTGTCCACAACGTATGCGTCAATATTACAGACCGACCAAAGAAAATACATCAGACACTATGATCACCACGACTCGTGACTGCTTACGGTTCGCCATAATTCATCGATTAGCAACTTCATGTCGCAGGCCTAGAAACCACTGTAAAAGACAATGGCTTCGCCAGTTGCATACTATCAAAACCTGAAAATCCTCCATAAATGTAGCGCGGCACCGAGAGGTTTCTGCCAAACCAGCATTTGAAATAGCATTATCTAATATGAGAGACACAGTCACACATTTCGCAGACAAGAAAGAAGGGGAGTATATCTACCCAGGTACGTTCCTGGTATTGGAATGTTAATCTCTACAGCAACCACAGAATATTAGATGATATAACAAAATGTCATACAGCCAGTATTCTACTACTTTGAATAGTATCATCAAGACCACATGAAAGTGAATATCTCTTTTGAGCCTTCTGTACATATAGCTAGATGGCACAGGATGGCGCTACGGATAAATTATCATAACTCATCCATACCGTTGCATGTATTAAATATTTACACGAGTACAGTTCGAAAAAGTAGGAAGCATTATTTTATTCTTACAGCTGCACATGACCACATGCTTAAAGCCGAACTAAATCTTCTAATGTTGTTCCTATTTGTTTTCCGGAATGAGATATTACCAGCGTTCAAATGACAGCTTGCGACGTTTATCTAGATTTTTATACCTAGCCCATTCCGGACAACACTCTCCAAAGTGTCATTTTTAAGAACATGTAGTGACATATCTGCTCTCTATCCCTCTCTTTCTCTCTCTCTCTCTCTCTCTCTCTCTCTCTCCTCTCTTTCTCTCTCTCTCTCTTTCTCTCCCTCTCTCTCTCTCTCTCTCTCTCTCCCTCTCTCTCTCTCTCTCTCTCTCTCTCTTTCTCTCTCTAGCAAGATGATCGACAACAGATGTCTCAACTCGTAGACACCCCTGATCTGAATTGAAAAGATACAGAGTTTTAGACACAAAATACAATGAAGACAAACTGAATAATTATATTTTACTCAACTCACTACAGCTTTGGCTATTCTGGCTAACTCTCTAGCAGGTACTAATCAAAATCTAATCAATATCAAATTATTGGAATGATGCGGCGAGCAATGTTGTGGAAGAAATAAGTTACCAGACATCCATATCCGCTATTCCGCTTCCAATTTCTGATTGAAGCCATTTGAAAAATATTTAATCACTAGCGAAAGTTGCAGTTACAAAGTGAAACCTGCAATCATTATTAATTCAAATAGAATGCTGTTGTAGTCACTGTGTATATGCATGTGTTCGTGTGTGTTCATGTGTATACGTACACACTCATCTGTACACATATAGATATGTGTGTGTGTGGTGAGATGTATATTGTCGGTTAGAGCATTGGGTGCATTAGTATAAATCATGCGTTCGATTCTTGGAACAACGAATCGTTATGTCCTTGAGTAAGGTACTTTATTTCACCTTGCTCCAATATAATGAAGTGGTACGACAGCGAGCTGGCTGAAACGTTAGCACACTGGGCGAAATGCTTAGCGGTATTTTTTCTGTCTTTTCGTTTGAGTTCAAATTCCACCGCGGTCGACTTTGCCTTTCATCCTTCGGGGTCGATAAATTAAGCACCAGTTGCGTACTGGAGTCGATCTAATCGACTGGCCCATTCCCTCAAAATTTCAGGCCTTGTGCCAAGAGTAGAAAAGAATATACTGAAGCACTCTCTCTGACACCAGTCTCATATTGTCAATGCTCCACTAGATAGAAGTGGCAAGAGGGCATTTATGTTTACTATGTCACCTGAGGATTACTAAAGACAGTTGAAATAATTAGCGAAAGCATGGCATATACTATCAGGTGATATTCGCTCACGAGTCACATCTATGATTTTTAGAAGAGCGTAGACGCGAAAGTACAAAGACTTCTTCCATTCTTCATTTGCGTCAAAATAATGCACCCTGTTTGTTGTCTATTCATCTGGATCAGTGTTTTGAATACTTTTTGTACATACATACATACATAGCCCTCCACACCCTATATATATATATATATATATATATATATATATATATATATATATATATATATATATATATATATATATATATATATATATATATATATATATATATATATATATATATATATATATATATATATATACATACATTTTTGCGAACTGATCAATCAGTGTGATTTTACTAAATTACTTAAGTTGATTGATGTTTGATTTAGGCGTTATGGATTGTGGAACTTGTCAAGAGACCCGTATTTTGACCCTGGCCAAAGCAGTAAGTATTGGGTGATTTTTAGGAATGTAAATAATATTTCCTGGTGTTGTTTACATTTCAACTATTATCATCATTATCATCTCCTTTATTATTGTTGTCGTTTTGGTTGTTGTTGTTGCTGTTGCTGTTGTTTTTGTTGTGCTGGTGGTGGTGACGGGTGGTGAGGGTTGTGGTAGGAGCAGCTGTGGTAATAGAACTTTAGACCCTAAAAAGATAAAATATTTTTTACTGACTTTTCTCGTGATTTAGCTAGTATTTTCTTGCTATCATCATAATAAGCACCTCCAGTATCGTTGTTGTCAGAATACAGTTTGGTTAGAGTACAGTTTTCAAAGATGAACATTGTGAAGTCTATGCAAATGTATTTAAGGCACAGAGTTTAGCCATCTCACCATAGTTGTGAATTGTAAAACATAACTGTCACCATTACTATATGAAACCGAAGATTGTATAGTTTAATCCATGAAAGTATTAGTTCAATCAGAATGGACATTTAATACTCTATCATTTCATTATATTATATTATCTTATATTATATCATTATAAAATAGGAAAATCAAACTTGTTATTTCTTTGAGTAATATATTCTTCTATACACAATCATACACACCCATATATATATATATGTGTGTGTGTGTGCGTGTGTGTGTGTGCGTGTGTGTGTGCGCGCGCGCATTTGTGTGTGTGTGTGTGTGTATTAGAATATTAAGTGCATGATTAATTTATGGAATGGAGTTCTACAAATCCAATCATATTTGTCAAAAATAGAGGAGATAAAATGTTAAAAAGTTGTAAGAAGTTTATTCATTTATACAATTGTTTCGTACATAGATATAAATTATCATAGTACTCATCAGTGCAGATAGAAAATAATAACAGGAACTTTAAAAAAAGAGCACAGAACATAGATCTATGAGTTTCATGCTTGTCTGTTCCTATCTGTGTGCGATGGTGATGAGAGCCATGTCAAATATTAAGTCACAACTAACAACTGAACGGCTAGAGGAAAATATAAATATAGATATATCGATAACACAATCTCTACAGATTATTATAGATTTTTAATTAAATCTCCATATATGCAACATTGGGTGAGTAAATTAAATCTAACCGTTAAGAAAAATACTGGTATTTTTTTATAATTAATCATAAACAGATGAAGAATCTTTAGTGTAAAAAAATGTTTGTAAAGATTATACTAGAAAGTTAATGAAGTTTTTTATGAAAATATAGGGGGAGGGGGAAGAACTAAAAAGGATGAAGTGGAAATAGATTAAGGACTCTTGTTTACTTAAGATACGTAATAAGTTGGCATGGAAGTATAATAAAGTAGAAGATGAGGAAAATGTGGTAATTCAAATGGAAATATGACGATTAAGGTTGTATATATTTACGACGTCATTGATAAGAATAGAGATAAGAGAACACATTACGAGATATTGTAGGAAGAGAAATATATATATATATATATATATATATATATATATATATATATATATATATATATATATATATATATAAATTAAAAACGTAAAATTAAAACAGAAAACAAAGGATTCCGCGGTACACGTGTTTCAAGCTTTATACACAAACAGTCGTTGCATCATTACATGAGTATATAATTGATAGACAGGATGGTTTAAAGCTATCTTCAGCCGCAAATATATTCTTTCCCAAGATTATATCACAAAGAAGAAATCACAAAGAAAAAAGAAAAAGAGAGAGAAACGGGAGAGAGAAAAAGGGGAAGTCCGCTTGGTATTATCTAATGTAATATCCATTGTAATATGTTTATCCTTTTAAATGATACGTTTACATAAAAGTTCATCGGTATTCCAAATCTGTCCATATTGTGCCACAATTCATAGTAAAGTGAATGATAAATAAACATAACTAGCGTATATGAGATAGAAGGAGAGGATCCTCTCCTTCTATCTCATATACACAGCAGATGACAAAGTTTCCCTAAAAGAAATGGAGAAACTTTCAAAATACAAAGACCTGGAAATAGAGGTAACTCGAAAGCGGAATCTAAAAACAGAAACAATTCCTATCATAGTAGGCGCCTTAGGTATAATAAAAAAAATATTCAGACAAATACATAACAAGAACACCAGGACTTACAAATATATATAACATACAGAAAATTGCACTACTAGGCACTGCACACATCCTACGCAAAACACTTTCAATATAGTAATGATGAGAGCATCACAGCAAACCACAGCACATACCCAAGGCACACAGAGCTGCGCTCGGTAGTGAAGTGAAAGCACGTTATAAAAATAAAACTACTGAACAATAATAATAATAATAATAATAATAATAATAATAATAATAATAATAATAATAATAACAATAACAGCAAACCGGTACTCAACGAACGAACACAAAAGTAGTAATTAATCGCTGACTTTAAAACACATTTAAACACTTATGCCAGGCGATATATCTACCTCGCCCCCATACACACACACACCGAAAAACAAACTCGGTTATGAGCTTCGATTTTCTTGTATTTTCAGAAAACGTCTGCGAATTTATGTTCTGTGCACGCTATCTCATGCGATTATGCAATTTTTTCCTCTCACCCCTGTCCATACATCCTGATTTTTCGACTTTTTCGATTTTTTTAAATCATAGTCTTAAAATACGGATAGTCCGCATCTGCCATTTGTTTCTATTTATGGTTTCAAGATAATTTTTGAAATCCTTTGAAATCCGAATTGAAAACGTTAACAAAATCCGTGCATGCGCACGGCCTATTATGGTTTATGGATCAAAGCACGCCATGTAACTGGTCATAACATTTTTAGATTTAACTATTTTCAGAAAATTTTGCGAATTTGTGTTCTATAAATACGATCTCATACGATGAAGCAAAATAAAAATGTTTGTAGCTTAAATTTTTACCCCTCGGTCCTTTACCCTAATTCCAAATTTGAAATTCTTTTCGAAAAAAACATTTAATCAAGGTTTTAAAATACGGACTTTGTTTCAATTTGTTCATCTCAAAATAAAATTTGACTAAATTGAACTATAATTTCGCGCATGAGCACATGTGTGTATGTGTGTGTGTGTGAGAGAGAGAGAGAGAGAGAGAGAGAGTGAGAGAGAGAGAGTGAGAGAGAGTGAGTGAGAGAGAGTGAGTGAGAGAGAGTGAGTGAGAGAGAGAGAGAGAGAGAGAGAGAGAGAGAGAGAGAGAGAGAATATTTACTAGCAGAAAAGGTTGCTAGTAAAATAAATCATCTTTTACATACCTTCTTTAAATCACTGTGGATAAAACCCTGCAATGTGCTCTATTATGTATTTTGTAATTCGTCCTGATATACACTTAAATTATCTCTTGACCCTCAGATGAATCAACATCAGTATTGGTGGGAAAATTCACATAACCAGACAATGTCTATCACCTCTTTATTTCTAAGATCTATTCCGACGGGAAAATTAAAGAAATGACTCCTAGCGAGAATATCACAATTGAATTGAAATATGGAAGTATGCATCTCATCTGAAAGTTGGAAGCAACAAGTTTTAATATTATTTATACTTTCGAAATGCCTTTTCCAAGAGTTGATTTGTGGTACCAGTTGCAAGGTGCTTCTCCGTCCAGATTTTTAAGGAAAATAATTTAGTAGCAAAAAAGAAATATTGTGTTTGACACTGTCAAATGTCGATACAGCCATTCTAGATTGCAATAGAGGGAGTTGTTTAGTATTGCTGCAATTTCAAAAACACTGCCTCAATAAGAGAAGATATCTTTATTCAAAACAGTCACTTGATGGTGTTTACACTATTCCATATTGTATTCGACTTCATATTCGACTGAATTGTCAATGAACCAGTTGTATGTTCATAAATAATATTAGGGGAGACACAGTCATTCAGTGGTATGAATACTGCAGTGAGATAATTACACAGAAATCGATGAAAAATAAACAAAAAATTAGGTGGCTCTAACCATATTGTCCAAGTGTATGAAAAAAGTGATGAAGGAGTTGTGGGTTTTCTGACTTTATGATAATATAGAAAAGCAAATTTACCTACAACTTGTTCCCGATAGAAATACAGAAACACTAGAGAGGTTGTCATTGAAAATGTGGGAGCTGTATCGAAAATTTTCACAGATATCTGGTTGTATACAATGTATACAAATTGGGATATACCAGTGGCACCGTCTGTCATCCGTGTAATTTCGTAGATCCCGTTACTGGGGTCTATACAAATATCTTGGAGGCATACTGGGCTCAAATAAAACGCAGCTTAAGATATAAATGTGACGGATGAAGTGGTGATATTTGATGGTCACATGTGGCCGTAACCATCTATCGCGATTTTTAAGGGATAAGATGCGGGAACTCATGAAAAATTATCAAACGTTTTTAAAGGACATAAGGGAAATTTATCCGCCTTCATTTAGTAAAGGTATGCAAAGGTTAATTTATTTTTATAACATAGTTCTGTGTTTTTTTTTTTTGGGGGGGGGGGGGGGGGGGTTCTGATTGTAAATTTGTTTTTTACTCTAAATCTTGCGGGCTGTGTTTCTGGTTCCATGTTTCCACTTCTGGCGTGTCTGCTTTTCTATCGCCCTCTTAGGATCACGGGATGGTTTAGATTTGTTTCAGGACTAAATAAAAGATATTTTATACAACATATCGAAGTAATTACAAGACATTTTATACAGCACTTTGCCAGGATTTATCACAATGATTTTTGAAAAAAGATAAGTAAATGATAATTTATTTTAGTAGCATATTTTCACAGACATGGATTTGGGTGGTGTGGATTAAATAAAAATGTGCTCCTGCACGAAATTATAGTTCAACTGTTTTGATATTTATTTTGAAATGAACAAAAAGAAACAAATTTCAGATTCATAAAGTCCAACATTTAAAAACCTTTTTTAAAAAAATATTTTGGAAGAAGTTCAAATTTGGGAATTTTCTTCTTTTTTTTTTTTTTTGCTTAATCATACGAGATAGAGTTTGTAAGAACGCAAATTCGCAAAACCTTTCAGAAAATACCAAAAAATTAAAACGTTATGACCTGTTTTATAATGTACTTCGAAGCAGAATCCATGATAAGTTTTGCGCATGTGCAAATTTTTTTAGCCTTTTGAATTCGCAAACATTTTCTGGCAATACCAAAGATTCAAAAAAGTTATGGCGAGTTAAATGGTGTACTCTTATTAGTATTCCACCACATATCCATTCAATGAACTTGGAAGCGGCGTTGAGTAAAAAATATAGCTCTTAACAGACAGACCTGTTTCCTAAAGTCAACGTTAACATCACTGTTTTAATGGCAAGAAGGTGAAATTCATGCTGAATCGGTCATCACTCGGATCATCAAGGATCGCGTTACCTAACTGGGTGGTAAAAAGTCTGCTCCTGGAACAAACTGTCAAAAAGACGATCAGAGCAAGCATAATTCTTGCCCTAGACCTGTAAAACAAAATGAATAAAACGAACAAGAGAAAACTATATAGATGTTTTAAAAGCTTCTTACACAGTTCAGTTCAATTAATCCCAAATAATAACTTCATTGTACAAACAAACACTTCATGAGAAAACCTAGCAATCAATGAAGCACAAAGTTATATAGATGCAAGAAAAGTAAGTAATGTACGTAGAGATATCATTAAAAACAAAAAAAAAACTAACTGATGCTGAAAATGACAAACCATGAATATCCCATGGCAGGTCAAATGAAAACAGCAAAGAAAGAGATGAAATAGGTAACAGAAGCACAGAAGCTATCGTAAGAGCAGCAAAATCTGAACAACGAGGAAACTGAACAAAGAAGAGCGGAGACAAAAAATGTGATAAAATGGCAACCCACCTCAAAAACTCCAAAATATATGTAACAGAATTTAATGGCTCATGAAAGAAGTGGAATAGGTTTCAATGTTGACATTTAGAGTTCAATAAATTGCATCATTGATATAGCAGCAAATGAAAATTATAGTAAAAAGAGCAACGATAAGAACAACAACAAGACTAATAAATGTAAAAACAAACAGCAGCAATAACAATAAGAAAAACAACAGCAGCACCAGTACGGGAAGCGGCAAATGCACAAAAGGTAACTATGGCGGCCGTGGAAAGAGTAGCAATACGAACAATGACAACAGTAGTGGTAACGGTAGCAGCAGAGGTGGGAGCAAAACTAGTAGCAGCACTACAGTCAACAACAATAGCAATATTTCCTTCTCAAGAGTATTCACGGAGAAAATTATATTTATATAGGGCAAAGTTAGAAGACTCTGCTAGTATTAAGAAAATTGAAGACAGACAGCCAGAACTTGCAGACTTCTTAAATCCTTGCTGAAACTGTTAGAAAGATTTATGTATCACTGCGGGTTTAATGTCCCACCGCTAAGAGATTGCCAGAATACACAAGTAAGAAAGGCTCTTCGAGATGATAGCGAACGGCGTGATTTAAAACTGAGCTCTCACGGAACAACATTTAGTGGTTTACCAACCCAGAGATTTCACTCTTTCCCAAATATATGTAAGAAGATCAGTAAAGATAATTCCGGAAGTCCTACCAGATTTATACCTCTGCTGGATATTAGCATGTATTGTATTTTGGTGGATGCACGAAATTTTACAGGATATGAGGAGAACGAAGCGGTGTAATTGGTTGTGAGATCACACAAAACAAAACAAGGCAACATCGAGCTCCCAAAATGTAAACTCGCATGAATGGAAAGTACAGCGTCAATACCAGCATGTCCACTAACACAAAAGAGGACAAACACACAAGAAAAACAAAAGATACAAGAGAGAAAAAACCTGAGAAGCACACAAACACAACAACCTTAACAAAAGCAGCACCAACTAAAATACACAACTCCGCCAACACCAACAGCAACAACAATAACTTTGAGATCTATGAATCTCTGAGCTGACATGGAATGGGAAGCGGAGTGTGTCATCTCAAATAGGCCTAGGTCAATAGATAGGTCAATCTTCCAGGACACGAACAGTAAGTAGGTGGTCCTGGATGTGAAAAGCAGCAAAGAGTGTACCTTTAGAATAGTGCATGTCAACATCCCGACGCGGAAGAGGCAGGCACCTTTCTTCAGCACCTGAAACTTTTCTCACAACACCCCGGTACTTTAGTGCTACTCGATAACTGAAACGCGTTCTTGGACGCGCGTTGAATAGGTTATGGGTGGATGTTACGTTAGCGAGTAAGATAAAATCGACTAAACCCCACTTTAAAATTGCTTCCTTGGGCCAAAAGGTGTTTTTTAAAACATTTTTATTATTAATACTGTAGCTGGACGGGTTTAGTCAAGTATATTGATCCAGTACTTAACTGGTACATGATTTAATCAAGTCTCAATAGATGAAAAGTAAAGTTGACAATTGCAGGATGTGAAACTAGAATAGAGAGAACCGGAAGAATTTCCGGTAAGTAATTTGTCGGACACGCCAATGTTTGTGCAGCATGTTTCACGTCTAGATTGAAATAGGCTGATGTCTACGTGTAAAAGGTGGAGTGGATCAAAGTTTTATTCTGGATATATTTATTTAGCTGAACGTGTATTACAGAGATTAGTGGTTTAGATAAATTGCAGAAGGACATGTAATCCAAGTTTGTTAAAATATCTCGGCAGCAGACGTTGCAGATGCATTTTAGGTCACGTTCATTTAGCTATTGATGAAACAATGACAAAAGATTAGATTACAGGATATATGTTGTGGTAATAAATAAAAGCATTCCAATTTTCTAACTGGAACAGAAACTGAACTTAAAATCTAAGGCAGTCAATTCCCCAAGTAGTTACATGTAAATATCAAGAAATTTGAAAATGTCAAATGTTACAGTTTGGCATCCAGGAGCAGACATATTGCACAACGTAACTTCATGACAGCTGGTTACTGTTCCAATCGTTATGGACTCTTGGACATTCTGGGAACTGTTTTGTGTTTGTCATTCATAGCATTCATATGTTATGTTATTGAATCCATGGTTCTATTGATCCGATTGGTTGACGTTGTTTTATCGGCTACCTGTGCTAAGTATGCCATTAGCTATCAGTTGTAATTTTCCATATGCGTTGGAAAATTACGACTCGGTCAATCTATATAGTAAATCAATAGTAATTTGCATAAGTTATATTTTTGTTTCTCTTGGGAAATGAAGCAACATCACAAATTCCCATTCCTACTTTCGTTAACAATATCAGGTTTCATGGCCTCAGAACTGTGGTAAGTTATCGACATAACATAATCAAATGGCTTTAAAATGGAGCATAAGGACTTTTAGGATAGAAATTAACGCAACTACGAAACACCCATAAAATGGCTTGCACATTTCATTTGAAACTGGTAATTGCACGTGATTTAATGGTTTAATTATTGGAGGAATTAGCTTTCACACCGATAGCTAATTGCTATAAGATGGAATAAAGTAGCAAACTAACATATTAAATGAGAATTAACTCGTTAGCCTATTTCTCATTGAACGTTTACGAGCGGACAGCTAACATGCAAGGAATTAATGATCGGTAGACAAAAATTAGCAAATTCATTTATGTATTTATATGACATTGGAGAATGGTAGAGGGGTAGAAATGGGAATGTATCGGACCTTGTGGGTTCTGCTATTTAGTTACATTGTTTTAATATGGTCCGGGTTCAAATCTCCACCGATGTTAGCGGTTTCGGCGTTGTTTAAGCTCCTAGTTGTCTCTCATTAATCAGGCAACATGACTTAAATAAATCCCAAACAAATAAATAAGTCCTTATTATATATGATATATGTGCATGTATGCATGCTTGTATGTGTGTGCATTTATGAATGAGTTTGCGTGAGTGTCAACATATACACACTTGCTAATATGTATATCTTTGGGTTACTTTATGTTTTGATATTCAAATCTTTATTAGCTTGTTAATAAGCATCATATGGTTTGTTATGCTACGTGACACTTGTGTCCACGTGAAATGTACAAGAATTAAATTATGGATATAGCAGCATAACTACTATGTAATTGTCTCAACATACAATTGGACCACAATTTGAACAGTTGTTAATAAGCAATGAGTTAGTTATTAGTGAAGATTCATTATCGTACCTCCAGTAAGAAGAAAGAGCCATCAATTACTTATTGCTGGTTGTTCCAAACGGTGGTGAAGGTTTGCTTTCTTGTGATGTATGCTAAATGAAGGTATTTAAAAAGTTGGATCTTATTACTTCATGTGTTCTTTCTCATTTCTGAAGATCGTAAAGACATAAATCTTATCAGGTACTCTAATCATCTTGAAAGATGGCATCTATTGGTGTCATTTAATATTCTTCACACACATTATCTTTATTGTATGTTGTTGTTTTAAAATGAATCACCAACTTGTTTAAACGTTATGATGTAGAAAATACATCACTGAATAAAATTATTTTGTGAAGACAAATGATACTTTGGAAATTATTTTGAAAATTACGTATTGCTGAAGTATAATTTTCCATTAGGTTTGAATCTAATGGGCAACGTGGTAGAAACGTAAGCACGTCGGTCAAATGCCTAGAGGCATTTCTTCCTGCTGTATGGTCAGCATTCAAATGTCACCGATGTCTGCTTTACCTTTCAGCCTTTAGAGTCAGTGATATAAAGTACCAGTTAAGTACTATGGTCGATGTGATGAACTTGGCCCTTCCCCTCAAAACTGTTGGCATTGTGTCAAAACTTGTCTCTATTAAGCGTATGTCTGTTTAATGTATTGTGTAAGACATATATATTCCTAAACTTTTCTTTCTCCAGTATTTTCCGTCATATTAGTTCATTGTTTATTCTGCACTTATGTAATTCCTATCATACTCTATGTACCTTATTGTTCTTCTTTACCATAAATTCTTACGTTTTTCTCTTCATTTTCACTATATTATATTTTCTCTTACATTAACATATATTCTCAAATCACTTTATCATATATTCATAATTTCCAGGATAGATTAGAAAATTTCATCAAGATTTACTTATTTTAGTACGTGAAATATTTATATTTCGATCTTTATCTTTAGATTTCCACCTGGTTTTCTAGATGTGAAGTGCCTAACTTTAGCGACCATACATTTTTAACGCACACTTTATTTCAATGTATCTCGATAAAATCCAGCGTTCCTAGAAATATTTCCAAAGTATCTACCCGCATAAAATTGTGCAAGGAAAGCTGGTAAATACTTCAACAGTGTTGCATATGAAAAGGTAGAACAAGCAGAAGATTATATCAAAGTATTTTGTGTTCACATGAAAGTAGTCTCGACTTCATTATCAATCGCGAGTTAGAGGCAACAAAACGGAATGAGGACATAATGTGAGATCCTCCTTCTAAGGATGTAAAGCTACTCAAAACCTAAAACACTGATTGTCAAAATCCAAGATTTAAATTCTTCATTGAATTATTGATAAATCACATTCGTATCATGAGTTTAGAAACCAAATAAAAATAAAATACGCAGGATCGAAAGAAAATTTGGCATGAGTTTTAGAGACAAATTAATCCCCATTGCTACAGAAAAAATGGAGGGCAGTGAGCGGGCAGAGTCGTTAATGCGACGAACAAGATTCTAAGTACCATTTATTCCAGCTTTACGTTCTGAGTACAAATTCCGCACCGGTAGACTTCGCCTTTGATCCTGTCGGAGTCGATAACATAAGCGTTTGTCAAGTACTGAAGTCAATGACATCGACTAGTCCCTCCTGCATAATGTCATGCCTTGTGCCTATAGCAGAAATAATTGCTACAGAGACAGTAAAAAACCTATAGGAATTAATTCAAAATATCAGTGAGCTTTGATAGATTGTCACACTGAAACGTTTCTTCATTACACGACATTTTCCGTAATTCGAGAATGACGTTCTAAATGTTGTCTGTTCGGCAAAATTTATTTTCAACTTACGTAAATAATCTCTACATGATAGACTATGCTGGTTTGTATTAACCATCAATCTTCAGTCCAGTCCAACATTCCTGTTTGACTAGGCAAAAAGTGTTGCTCGGGCTCTGTTACACAAATATACTACCATTTTCTGTATTTTTCATGGTTTCTTTGCACTATTTTTAGTATTGTCTTAAACAATCATAGTAACCATAATTGTCCAAAGTGTAGCGGAGTTGAACTGAACCTAAAAGCCCATAGTGGGAACGCAAACTTCCGAATAACGCAGTCGCAGTTTCGACTATATATATATATATATATATATATGTGTGTGTGTGTGTCAATGTGTGTGTGTGTGTGTGTGTGTGTGTGTATGTATGTATAGGGAGGGGAAAGAGAGAGAGAGGGATATACATACATACATACATATATATATATATATATATATATATATATATATATATAAACAAATAATAAATGAGTATATGCATATATACGTACAGGTATGTGCATACCTACATCTACCTGTATATATAGGTGCATATCTGGGTACAGGACATTGCAAACAAAACGTAGACAAGAAAATAATAATAACCAGAGTACAGAAAACACACAAGCCACATAGAGAACATTTTCCTTCATCAGCTACCCCCGTTTTAACACCAGCGTTTCGAAGAGTTGGGCAGGACGCATCGTTAATACGGCTCTTCCCATGGACCGCAAATTAAATTTGTATACACAAATTAAACCTGTGCCATGGAGGAATGTAGTGGCGGACAAAAAAACAAGACAGGAAACAAACGGAAAAGAAAAGAAGACAGGAAAACAAACGGAAAAGGTTATGCTGCCAGACGTGAAAAATTATGTGTATATGAACGCTGTGAGGCACGAAATGAAAGTAGGGATGAAGTAAGTTCGCGTGTTTGCTCGGAGATAGCCAAGGAAGAAAAGTATTAGTGACCGGAAGCATGTGACCAGGCAGGGGTAAGGAAGAGAGAGAGAGAGTGTGGTAGAGGGAGAAAGAAAGGGAGGAAGTAGAAGAATAGGTGAGCAACGAGAGAAAGAGAGGAAGAGAGGAATATAGTAGTAAGGGTCTTGCAGATAAACTGAGACCAATTTTAAGCAGTTAACTTAGTTTAAAATTTCATTTTTGACAAAACTTTGCTTGCTTGAATATCTAACCTTCCTTCATTTAGGTAAAAAGCGAACTGGTTAGACAAAAGAATATCATGGAAAAACAGAATCGTTTCGCCATTGATATTTAGACGCGCTGTCGGCGCACTTGCAATAAAATCGTCAAGTTGATGAAACTTCCATAAGCAACAGCTTATCGTGCCTATAAGCAATGTAAAGTAGATGAAAAGATTGATAGAAAAGAACATAACATTCGAAGTGAATCCTAACGCAATCCAAAGTTTCTCGCTCGCCTCAAACGCTCGATTGTAGCCAGCCTATCAACATCTATGACAACAGTTGCAAAGAAACACAATGTGTCCTTTCCACGGTGGTCAGAACTGTGAACAGGAACTTTGGCATGACTAGCTATGTTCGACGACGCCGTCACCTCCTAACAGCCAAGGCCAAAGTAATCAGAGCCGAGAGATGCCCAAAGCTTCTGTCATTCATCAAGCATCAAGGTGCAGGTAAATCTTTCGTGTTTGTCGACGAGAAGTTCACTGTGGACGCTGAAGTGAATCGCTGAAATTCTCGAGTGATTGCATACAACCCTTCTGACGTCCCCACTATTTGAAACTAAGACTCCTACCGCTGTGGTGGTATTTGGAGTGATGGCAGTGTCATAGATCCACATGTCATTGAGTCTGGGTTTAAGATCGGAACAAAGGAGTATCTGGGCATCTTGAAGAAGTCTCTGTTACCTTGGATGGAACAGAGGTTTGAACTTGAAAATGTGGTGCTTATGCAGGATTCTGCATCATGCCATGGGTCAAAAGCAACACAATCCTGCCTTGGTGAGAAGGTACCATTTTTTGTGAGTGCCAACATCTGGCCCAGTTATAGCCCATATCACAACCTTCGTGATTACTTTGTATGGGGCGTACTTCAAGCAAAGACCAATGCTTCACTACACTCGAGTGTCAACAATTTGAAGACCTGCATCGTGAGTGCGGCACGAAAAATCAAAAAGATGGAGGTTGCGAAAGCTGGAAGCGTATTTCGTTTTCGTGTGGAGGCAGGAATTGCTCAAAAGTGAAACCATATTGAGTGATATATATTTTTGTTGCAGTAAATGTTAGAATAAAATTATATCTGTCTACTACCATTATTTTAGTATTCATAACCAAGTTTACGCATCGTAAAAATTATCTCAATTCAGCTGCAAGACCTTATATATGTATGTAAATACACACATATGGAAACTTCTGACAAATAAAACCTGAGGGTGTTGTCCCTGGTATTGTGGCACATATGTGCACTATGTTCTTTCTTTCATCACTTTCAAAAAGTGTGGCTGGTTCTACACAAGCCAGCACTCTATAAATCAAACCATATATATGGGTTTTCTGACAAACCATATATATGGGTTTTCTGACATTTGTTCATTGAATACCGCACAATTGGCAGGACTGAAATATCACATTCTATATAAGCATTATGATTGACATAGAAAATGTAGGTTGACAGATGCTCATTCGTAGGAAACTGACGAGGGAGCCCATCATATATGTATATATATATATATATATATATATATATATATATATATATATAGTTTCGTTCGAGAAGGAATGCTTGTTCTTGTATGAAGTATCCTTCTGTCACAATTTTCAGTCCCACACCTCTCAAGTAATAACGAATTACCTTTACCATCTTTCTTCAGCATTGTGTAGTGTCGGTCATACGGTGGCTTATTTCTTAGCATCGTCTTAACATTTTGTAATTGTTATTTACACCACCTGTCCTCGTCTGTTGTTATTTTTTGTATATTCTCCCTCCTATATATATATATATATATATATATATATATATATGTTTGTGTGTGTATGTATGTTTATCTGCGTGTGTATTCGTGTGTGTGTTTGTTTGTCTGTGTCTGCGTGTACGTGTGCGTGTGTGTGTGTGTGTGTGTGTGTGTGTATGTGTGTGGAGACAGGAAATATAAATATATAGACAGACAGATGGATAAGCAGATAGATACACAAACAGACAGACAGATATATACATACACACGTACATACAAACACTCATTAAAACTTCCTACGGCTCAAAATGAACCACGAGAACGGATCGAATTGACAGAATTTGGAATCTCCTTCCATCTTCTTGCCTACCCAAAAATTTTAATTTCTCCTTGTTCATAGTGCCTTACACTAAGTGGCTTATCGCCTTGTTTTCGACTTTCTAAGACGAAAAAAAAATCATATTTATTCTTCTTTATCTCAGTATACTCTACACTAACCTTGTATTCTGAATCATTCCAAGACTTTGATAGTTTCGTTCGAGAAGGAATGCTTGTTCTTGTATGAAGTATCCTTCTGTCACAATTTTCAGTCCCACACCTCTCAAGTAATAACGAATTACCTTTACCATCTTTCTTCAGCATTGTGTAGTGTCGGTCATACGGTGGCTTATTTCTTAGCATCGTCTTAACATTTTGTAATTGCATTTTCCCATTTCGTTATTACGTTGAGTTGCTGATTCCCCATCCTCTTTACACTTGCCGTCTACTTCAGTATCATGTATGTTATAATTTGTTGGCTTCCTCGAAGACAGAAAACATTTTTTTTCTTCATGTAAAAATAATCTTTCTGTGTCGTCTTTTGGGTTCTGTTTTATAAATGCAGTTACTATTCTACTACTTTTCTTGTCTAGTCTTGCTAATTCATTTAGCTTTCAGTTGATAATATTATAACTATAACTTATTACTGGAACAGCTGTATATTACCATGTGTTTGCTATTTATCTCTGTTTTCAATATTAATGTAATTCGTCTATACTATTCTTACATATAATTTTCTTTCATATATGTATGTACTTTGTCTCGTCTTGCTCATTAATTCTTAAGTATTTGTAAGTCTTTATGTTTCTTCTAATTCTGCTGCTTATGTTGTTTTATCTAACATGATATTAGTGTTTCGTATTAATGTTCCTCTCTTCAAGATTGTCTAAACCAAATTTTTTGCCAATTACACTACTGAATCTGTGCATCATATATAATATTGTCTCCAGTTTCTTTTTTATCTTCAGGCTCGTACATCATGGCATACTGGTGAATTAGTTTATTTCGCAATTCCGATGTCGCAGTTCAGATGGCACTGAGTGACGCACTGTGGCCATGTATCATCTCCCACACCCTCGATTTGAGTCGATATTTAATAAGGTATCCAGATAGGTGGAACAGTGTGGAAGTACGTTCACTGGACTACATTCTTAAATCTGTTAAACTCACCTGTTCCACATTAAACCATGATGCTTCTTATTGAGAATATTCTTAAGTACAACAATCGTTTCAGGGAACTACGCTATCTTGAAATGCGTGTATAGATCTCTTCGTTGAACGACAGAAGGACACATCGCTCAAACAGGCGGAGAATTTATTTTATAGCTTGAAATTGCCCTATCCTAGTCTAACTTTAGAATATTGGTTGGAATATCTGTGGCAGTCAAGTGCCTTGGAACATTTCTTGTGATGAGAAGAATAGGATTCGTGATTGCATTTCATTCACTTTTTACATTGATTGAATTATTTGTCATTTACACATGACATGTTTAATTACCTGTTTATTTTTAATCACTACATTATTCAACCTGTTTGTTGATATCCTACGTCTCCGAAACAATGTAGAGACTTGTATTGCAAGCTATCCATTATTTGTTTCTTTCACAATATCATTTTGGAATGCATTGACATTTGCGAGTATCTGACCCTTTCCAGTATCCCCTATATATATATATATATATATATATATATATATATATATATATATATATATATATATATATGTATGTATCTCTCTCTCTCTCTCTCTCTCTCTCTCTCTCTCTCTCTCTCTCTCTCTCTCTCTCTCTCTCTCTCTCTCTCTCTCTCTCTCTCTCTCTCTCTGTATATATATATATATATTAAAGCAGTATCCACTTTCTATGTCATCTGTTGCAGCTACTGCATAAATTATTTCTCTGAAACGGGTGGTGATATTCATGTTCGCCTTTATTTCCACTAAGTCTGCACTAACCAGTTTTGCGTTTTCTTTATATTTGTATCAGTTTTATCTTGAGAGATACTTTCGTTGATCCAAAGAAACATCTATCGATTTTTTGATTTATTAACAATTTCCACCTTTGGAACATATCATATTGAAAATGCTCATCTTTTGAATTATTCTTTTCTTATATCTTCCTCATACTGCTGTTTCTATTGAACTAGTTCGAACTGCGCTGGTCAATAATTTCTGAAAATACAAGTTTTTGGTTCGGTTGTCTTTTCTTTTTATGTATTTCTTGGTAATAATCTAATCTTGTGTTTATTTTGTAAATGGTTTTAGCTGTAATGTTTTAATTCTGATTTCTTTTTCCATTTTTATTATCTATTTTTTGTTTATTGATTATTTTTATACGTTATGTAAACGATATATATTTCTATATCTGAAACTTTTTTGGTTCTTAAGAATCTTAAGTATCGCTTTTAAGTTACATAGTCTGTTGGACTTCAGCGCTATTTGCTTATCAGTGCTGTTGATGCTATATATGATGTAATAGTTTCTGTTTGAGAGTAGGGAGCGGAAAGCTGTAATCTATGATTCTTGTATCGAAACAAATTCTCATATCTGTTTCTTCCTTCCCTATTTTTTTGTACGTGTTGGGTACGATCCTTTACTTACATGCCACTATTTTCACCGTACACTGATTTCATTCTGAAATTTTTTTACAGTCTCCAGTTTTCAAATTTAGATGTTTCAATTTCATTAAAGTACACGTTTTAACATTGGGCTTGAATGATACATTATATTTCAATTGTTTATCATGTTTCCCTATAGGTGACTGCATATCTCTGGTTGATATATCTTGTGGTTTATAATTATGTTTAAACGAAGTGGCTATACGAAGATTAAGGAAATCATGCGTAATTTATATCAGATAGATAGCAATACATAATGCACAGATACACTCGTGACGGGCGCGAAGATATTCAGCACTTCAAGCCAGCCTTATACGGTGCATCACCTTCTCCAATTTTTCTTCTACATTCTCTAGCCAACATCCTCTGTACACAAGTTGAAAATCTAGTTAAAATGTAATAAATTGCGAACAATTGCTCTATTTTGTCTAAGTTTTATTTTTATGCGTTTATTTAAGTTTCCCCATCTAACTTTTTACAACCATCACAGAGTTATATTTATTTGACAAAGTTGGAGATGTTTCATATCCAATCCTGTGACAAATCTCACCAGACCAACCCACTTTTTGAATGACATCATCTCTCTTCTTTGTTGATAAGTTTCCTTATTGCATTCAGACTAATAAATTTCGCTAAAGCTGTTCAGAAATTGTGTAGCAACTTAACGTTTTAATACCTCATGTAATCGACTAGTTTACTAGAACTGGTCGTGGTTATCCTTCAGTATTATCATAATTGTTTGTTCCGATTCCTTCGTTTATATTCGTAGATTGTAATGGGTATTATTCGAAGCATAAAAACAAAACAGTGTTTTCTTGTAAATCGACTCTGATTCTCTTTCATTTCCTATGTGATTTCTTTAGCTTCCGGTATGCTCTCTTTTGTTTCCGGTGCACTTTTTTGTCTAGGTATTCTGTGTTTCTTTCCCTCTGATTTCATTTCATCTCATTCCACCCTTAGGCATCTGTTTTAATACGTTTCCATGATCTAAATAATTTTTATATTTCGTGCTTTTACTCTTCTAGGTAAAACGGTTTTACGTTTGTATCGTAGGTGAAGTGTTTCGTTTGGATGTTTTGATTTCTATCGCATAATTCGTGCGTCATAATTCATAATTCCTGTGTCAGACCTTATAATGTTATTTTCTCTATATTGTGTGCCTGTGTAAAACCTTGGATTTTAGTTATGCATTTGTCAACAGTGTTTTGTTGTTATACTTTATATTTTATTTGTTTCAGTCATTGGATTTTAGCTATGCTGAGACCGCTTTGTAGGACTTTAGTCGAATGAACTGACCCCACTGTTATTTCTTTATAAGCCTGGCAGTTATTTCATCTGTCTATTATACCGAAACGCTAAGCTAGGGAGAGTGAAACAAACCAATACCGGTTGCCAAGCGAAGGTGAAGGACACACACATACACGCACATACATAGATACACATCCATACACACAAAAATACATATAATAATTGAAACAATTAAAAACAAAAACCTGAAGATCTATATACATGTATTTACGGCAGGTTTATTTCAGTTTGTTCTACCAAATTCATTCATATGGAGTTGGTTGGCCTGGGGCTATCGTAGAAGACACTTACGCAATGGGAGGGAACTTGAGACTTTGTAATTAAGTAAACTTCTTTCCAGCCACCCACCCCTACGATATAATGATTCTATCTATATTCAATTCTCATATTCTGATTTCCCTTATTTTTAGATTTTATATTAGGATAAAATCGCCATTCCTTATAGATATACATCACCGTCTGTTAGAATAGTTCGATTTCGGGGCACCTACTGTTCCCTTGCTCTTGGCTGCAGTATCCAACGAATTAGCTCGGATGTATCGCTATGTGTATGTAGAAATATCCCAGAGAACAGTCGCGTTGTAATTCTTCTCAGCCATTTGGTAGTATATGCTTTCTGTTGGTATATCATATTGCACGTATAATTTGTAATGCATGAAATTTGACTGAGCTGTAGTCTTGAATCAGTTGCACGACGAAGTTGGGTCTTTGCTGTGCAGAATGTTGCCAGACGGTCATTTCACTCTACATGCTAGACTAGTGTGTCCAACTGAAGTAAACACTCGCAGTCTGTAGAGGAGCGTTGGAGGATATGTGCGACGGTGACTGAAAACGACTCCGGAGGTTAGCATATTCTGTGTAATCTCTTGTAAATGGTTTTACGTCAGAGATTGCAAACATTTTCTAGAGTCTTTCAAATAGAATTACAACAGGGAAAATTTGCTTGCCCAAAATTGAGTCAAAATTATAAACTTTTTCGCTTATTTGCATACTTATGCGCAACACATCTATGTTCTGACGCAAAATGTGCTGGTTGATATATTGCATGCCAAAGGAGACTAATATCTCTTCGGTAAAGCCCTCATCGACTTCCATTACATAAAGAAAACGAGTTTTAAGAGACATGTCCTGCTCTCAGTAAATTTGTTGACAAATGGGAGAATATGGTGAAGATGACTTGTGTAAGTGAACCCTCTCTCAGCTTGCACATGTAGGCTAAGGAGTAAAGAAGACTGAGGAGGACTTGCCATATTGCTCTTGATGTGTATGTGGCTAGGAAGTTGTAGAGTTTCATGGATGTCGTTTACTATTTCTCTTTTACTTGTTTCAGTCATTTGACTGTGGCCATGGTGGAGCACCGCCTTTAGTCGGGCAAATCGACCCTAGGACGTATTCTTTGTAAGCCTAGTACTTATTCTATCGGTCTTTTTTGCCGAACCGCTAAGTTACGGAGACGTAAACACACCAGCATCGGTTGTCAAGCGATGTTGGGGGGACAAACACAGACACACACACACACACACACACACACACACACACACACACACACACACACACACACATATATATATATATATATATATATATATATATATATATGTGTGTGTGTGTATACATGTCTCTTAAAGGATAGAGCTCAAAATCAATGCATTGAAGATACTTTATTGCAGCAACAATTATAATAACAGAAACAAGCACAATAAGCCAAACCTATGCACATTTCAATAGGATACCCTATTGAAATGTGCATAGGTTTGGCTTATTGTGGTTGTTTCTGTTATTATAATTGTTGCTGCAATAAAGTATCTTCAATGCATTGATTTTGAGCTCTATCCTTTAAGAGACATGTATACATATATATATACAAAAACTCACCTGTGAGCTTTTTGCTAAGACTGTTAACATATACTATATATTTTGTAAAATTTGTTTTATAAAAGTATATATTTAATATATATATATATATATATATATATATATATATATACATATATACAACGGCCTCTTTTAGTTTTCGTCTACCAAATCCACTCACAAGGTGCGAAGCAGTGGGACGGAACCCGGAACCATGTGGTTCGTAAGCAAGCTACTTTCCAAGCAGCCACTGAGGAATTTCGTTGAGAGATTTTCTTTCCCAGTTGTTATAGTTATTTTTCACACAGTTGTATGCAAATCTTCAATATCTTTTGACTTTGTACTGTGCAAAATGTTATTGCAGCTTTAGTGGTTAATAAAATGATATTCTTCTTATTGTTGTTATTGTTATACTTAACTCAGGTTTGGTGTTAACCTTCGTAGAATTTATGTGGGTAACGCGTTATTACTCGAACAGTAAATAGCCGCAAGTTTTCAATAACATTTCATGTACACAAAATCCTTCTAATAAACTTTTCTATTCCTAAGAGGCAAACTTACTGTAGAAGCTGTACATGACATTTCAATAAAGTCCCATTCGTCTATTTGTGTATACTATTACACTCAATCCACAGCATTTACAGTTCTCATATTCCAAGTACTCTTTCAACCCAGTGATTATACCAAGTACTTCCAGTTCCAACCATTTCTGACTAAGTTTCCAGTGTAAGACTTTAACAACTTGGTCATACCTCCACTTCTTATATTTTATCTGAGCCAACATGAAACATTCTGCAACAATATATGCCATTGTTTCATCTCCAATTCCACACAAACTACATTATGCGGATGCCTTCTGCTCATACACATATTATTTGAAGTTGTTGAACTTGGGCTGCTATAATAAAGCTCTATGTTTCTTTTTTCAATTGCTATTTTTTCAAATAGGCCCATACTTTTGTGCAACATACATCCTCAGTGGATTTACAATATTGACTATGCAAAGGTTTCTCATCAATCTGCTTAACATGCTCTGTTTGAATTTAATTTTTATCCTATTCTCCAATTCCACCGGCTTTTATCAATTCTTTATTCACCGCTTTATTAATTTTCCCATTCAAACGGATTTGAAGTTAGGAAATAATAAACCAGATGTAACAATCAAAGAGAAGACAAACCGAAGTTGCTTATAAATTGATCCATCATGTACGTTTTATTCCAGGGCTGTAAAGAAGGAAGATGAAAAATTAAAGAAATACAATTTACCAAAATTTGAAATTGTAAGAATTTGGAATATGAAAACTGTAAATGTTGTGCCTATGATAATTGGTGCAGTGGTAACTGTGAGTGAAGATATAAACAAATGGTTGAAGGAGATTGGAATAGAATGTTCTGCAAAGCTTCTACAGAAAGTTTTCCTCTAAGGGACACGAATGTTATCAGGAGGTTTTTAGGCACCTGAAATATTATTGGAAGTCTATGGATATCTAAGATCCCAGATAATAACTGGCTACACACATAAATTCTACCAAGAACTAGAATGACCCTGAGTCAAATCAAAAACAATAATTGCTCCTACTTTAGACTCGAGGTCAACAATATTGAGGTAAGTGTGTTTAGTCAGTACCATTGACACTATTATATTTGACTGGCACTTTATTTTATCGTTCCATGTGGGATGAAAGATTAAGCTGATTCGGCGTCATTTGAACTCAGATTGAAAGAATACCAGACTTGCAATTTTATTTGTAATTTTAAAAGCAAGCACAATAATGATAACGTTTGAATTATAAACAGTAAAAGAAACTACGGCGAAGCTAATGATGATGGTGATAAGGAGGCTAAGGTGGAGGGGGAAACGCAGAATGTGAGATGGAAGAAGCAGGAGGAGGAGGGTGAAAAAGAAGAAGAAGAAGAAGAAGAAGAAGAAGAAGAAGAAGAAGAAGAAGAAGAAGAAGCAGAAGAAGAATTGATTATGATTTTGGTGGTAGTGGTGACGACGACGTCGAGATGATGATGATGATGACGATGAAGATGATGATGACGATGTAACAATGATGATTGTGATGAAGGTGATGATGACGGTAGTAAGAAAAGCAACAATAACAGCAGCAGCAGTAGTAGTTGTAGTCGTAGTAATAGTGGTGACAATTGTGATAGTGATGGTTGTGATAATAATAATAATAATAATAATAATAATAATAATAATAATAATAATAATAATAATAATAATGTCATGATGCCTTCTAAATGATGCAGCTAAATGAATGTTGAGAAGAAATAAAGGATTTTATGAACATTTAATTTTTTATTTGTTTATTTATTTATTTTTTTTTGTTTTTGTTTCAATAAGAAAATAATTAAAGAAATAAAAAGAACTTTGTCTCGAAAAAGTGATTACTGTTACCCTAACATTGTTAATTAGAATTTTTCGGTTAATTACATTTGTTAGCTGACTATCTAAAAGATCAATGAAGTTACATGTTAATAGCTACACTACTTCAAGAACAAACAAACAGTCATTAATGAATAGTAAAGCAGTATATAAATAAAAACATAAAATAAAATATGGAGTGAAATGAAGAAATCTAAAATAAATACTATTACATGCTTCTGCTGCTGCAATTACTGTTGTTGTTGGTGGTGCTGTTGTTGTTTAACCTCAGGTCAAGCTTGATCAAGCAATCATACAATCAAAGACAAATCAGCCGTAACCGTTCCGTCCTTTGTTTGAGACATGATGTAACTTGGACCTACTTTTATCCAAAGGTTACATAGTTTTTTTTCTTCAGTTCTTAGCTATAGCGGTTAAAGTTTTGGTTGTATAATATATAGTATGGTTCATATGTATCCTTGCTAAGTATTCCGTTATTTCCGGGCAATTTTTACAATAGAATGCCTTTATTTCAATTTTTTTTTACTCCTGTTAGACTATGTCTTCTCCGACGGACAAAATGTTATCACAAAATGAAAGTAAAATATCACAACTATGAAGTTTTAAATAAACTGAAAGTAATAGCATGTCATATAAAGAAAGAGAATAGGAAGCAACTACGTGAGAATATACATATACAAAGGGAGAGTATGATAAAAGTGTGGTAAAAATATAAAGAGAGAGTAAAGGCGTAAATCACACAGTGTTTCATGGAGGTGGAGGCCAATAGAGACGTGTAGATTTCTCAATCTAAAAGTTGAGCTATTTCTCGTAGAAATTTGTATTTTCTAATAAATCATAACCGAAAACCTTGTCAGTCGGTCGCAGATGTCGAGACCAATCTATTTTACTCGAGGGCGAACCATTTCGCAACCTTTAAGTCTTATACACACATACACTCTTATTCATACAAAGGACTGAACTGAACCGTAACTAATCTGCACATCCTCTGATATTTCACGGATGGTAATTCGACGATTTCCCCTCACTGCTGCACGCTCATCTGCAATGTTTCTCAAAGTTCTGCTGTTTGTGGGTCTCCTAAAACGTTCGTTAACATCGACATTGTTTCGGCCATCTTGCAGACGTCTGAATCTCTACAACTCTGTGCAGGCCTCTGAGCAGATATCGCCATGACAACATTCACTGTCATGATCAATGCGAAGATCACACGCTACACACCTTCCTTCCAACCACTGCTGTAAACAGAGGACGTGCGCTAGAACGTTAAAACAGTGCGCATGCACAGCAGAGTTCAAGTTCAATCTTTGCTAAGATGTGTTACTCTGCGAGCTTCAGCTTCGGTACTATGACAACAGTCGGGGTACCTATTTATCAGACTTCGTATATATATATATATATATATATATATATATATATATATATATATATATATATATATATATATACACGCTCGGTATTTTCGCTTCCTTTAACGCTGTCGCCAGCATCCCCCATCAGCATTCTTTAACTCGCTTAGCTCTCACTTTGATCCATTCCCTTATTTTGTGATCACAATTCTCGCTAATTCTAAACCATTCTTTTATATTTTTTTATTCTTTCTCTTGTTTCATATCATTTGAATGCGGCCATAGCTACGCACTGCCTTGCACGGTTTCAGTCGAATAAATTGATCTCAAGATTTATTTTTTAAAGTCTAGAACGTATTCTAGCAGTCTCTATTACCGAAACGCTAAGTTACAGAGAGACAAACACACCAACACCGGTTATGAAGTGGTGGTCGTCGTGGAGAAACATGCACACAAAGATACACATACATAGATGTATACACACACATATCTATCTATCTATATACATATATATATATATATATATATATATATATATATATATATATATATATATATATACATAATTTAGATCGAAGGTGAATATGGTACATCAGTTTAGGCAACAGAATTAAGTATGTTATTATCTAAACAATTCCAAAATAAGGTGATTAAAAATCAAAATAAGCAACAAGGATATAACCTTGAGTATCCTTGTTGCTTATTTTGATTATATATATATATATATATATATATATATATATATATATATATATATATATATATATATATATATATATATATATATATATATATACAAGATGGTTTCTTTCAGTTTCCTTCTACCAAATCCATTCACAAGTCTTTGGATGGCCCGAGTCTAGAGTAGAAGACAGTTGCTCAAGGGCCCACGCGTTTGAATGAACTCGGATCGATGTGGTTAGGAAGCAACATTCTTACCACACAGTTCACGCCTATTCACAATTCTCGCTAATTGTAGGCCATTATTTTTATATAAGCTTTCTTTAATATGAAATGTGAACTATCTTCTTACTATGACCAACAGAACTAACTGCATGTTATTGACTGCTTATACTTACCACACCAATATTTACTTATCCTTACACAAATTACTCTGCGATTTTTGATATAGGAATTTATAACTAGCAAAATGAAGTCTACACCTGCTCACCAGTTTAAGGTGAATCTATCATGTAACAGCTACTGATTCCTTTACCAACCCGATTCTTTTACCACTCAGAACTATTGGGTAGACAGTAGCAATCATGCGCAGGACCATTCATCAACCAGAATCAGTCTCACACAGTAACACTCAGCAGTCAGTAGTAGACAATATTCAACCCTATCACCAGATTTTAATAATCAGCCAATGACTACCACCACCCTTATTAAGAAGCTGTGAAAGCATTTCTTAATCCGAAGGAAACAGCCGAAAATTCATCAGTGCTTTTCATCTCACCATTCCCGCAACACTTTGGAGATTCTTCTTTGAGTTAAAGTTGATAATGGTAAATATTAACGTTAATGCATTTTTGAATGGTCTCAATTTTCATTTGTTCATACATGTGTGTGTGTGTGTGTGTGTGTGTGTGTGTGTGTGAGTGCACGTGTGTGAGTGCACGTATGTGTGTGTGTCTCTTTGTGGTGCATAATTGCTTGCGCAGTTCAACCGAAGTATTAGGTTCCTTATCGCATTCCCTGTAATTCGCATTGAGAGAGATCATCATAATCACGGCAATAGAGGGCCATCTACCTGAAGAGATCTGTGATTTGTTTGCCTTCCTACTTAATAAGACTTTGGTGTCAAAGAGCCAAAATACTAGAAGCATCGACGTCTGAAATTCTTAACAGATTGCGACACTGAAGAAACTAGGTGTTTTCACACTTTTTTTTTTTACCATAAGAGAGAATGTTTCTCCTTGGTAACTGCAGTGTATTGCCTTTAGCAGTTGAAATATGTGATAAACATATTTCAACTAACCTAAATTGTCCTCATCCCTAAATACTGCTTTGTGTCAATGCTTCATTATTTATCTCAATCGGGTGATCTACTAACACAAATCAGTCAACTTGTTGACTGAATTATATATAACACGACAAGCTTTGTATAGTTCATTCAGAGTTGCCTCCCTTTGCTGCATCTCATGGGTGTTGGCCAATTTATGTCACTGTGTATGTCTTTGTTTATGTAAGTCTTTACGTGACTGTACATCTATGTGTGTGCGCGCGCGCCTCAGCGTGTGAGTATATATGTTACATATATGTACGTGGGGGTGGTAGAAGCGTTCATGGCTTTAAGGGTATCGCGAAAGGCCTGAATGTAGGCCCAACATTCAGAGGTTGTTTTTTTACAAAGATTAGAAAACTTAAAGTACTCCGCAATATGTGAATCTGAGAGAGAAATACGTTGCATAAAATCATACCTGATCATTATTTAGAATTTATATTTTGAACTATTTCAAAAGTGCTACGCGATAGAACATCGTGGGCGGCTATTGCGCAGCAAAATGCAACCCAAAGCCAGGAACTTTTCAGCATCCCCTCATATGTATATATGCACCACACACGCATGTATGTGCACACATCTATGTGTGAGAGCGTATTTGTGTGTGCTTATGTATATGTGTGCGTGTGTGTGAGTGTTTGTGTTTAGAAAGAGGGAGAAAGACTGAAAGATAGATATAGGTAGATAGATAGAGAGAGAAAGAGAGAGAGGGGGAGAGTGAGATACACACAGACAGAATGATAAGTAGATAGATATTATGAGAAATTGATAATTGTATGCCACATAATATTCACAGAGATTAATCAGATGTAATTAACATTATTACATGATGGATGTCAATTCTGTGTATTTTATGAAATATTAAATTCCCTTGCGTATTTGGAGATAATCTCAAATTTTTTCCCTAAATGTACACATTAGGGATATTTTATATTGAAAATGCAAATGAAATATTACATTAACACTATAAGGCCTCTTTTAGAAGTAAGGTTTAACACACATAAAAGTTATTCAAACGAATCCCATTTCTGTTTTTCAGAGGAGAATGTGATCAAAATGTTGCTTTTTGTTGCGCATAGCCGCCCATGATGTTCATTTCGCGTAGCACTTCTGAAATAGTTCAAAATATAAATTCTAAATGAATAACGCGAACAGAAGAACGTAATGAAATCAATTCCTTTAATATAGCTGCCCACCGATTTTTTTTTTCGCAATATTTCTTACCAAAGCGTACGATTTCTTTCTTTCTTTCAGCCCTACGTATTTATTAGTAATAGAAAAAAAATAAAAGGTTTTACCCCATAAAGTATTACCTATAAATGATATAAAGAGAAGCGAGAATATATCACATTTTCATATTTAAAACAGAGAATACAAAAAGACGTATCAATATACCCCAATAATCTCTGGTTGGGTTCCAAGTGAAGATTCGAGTTTTTTTTTGCACAGAGACTGCAGCATATATTTGGTTTGTTCACAATGGGAGTCGAACAGATTTAATTCGATAGAAAATATGGAATATCAATCCAATATAGCCGTTTCTTGTTCTTGTTATTGTTGTTGTTGTTGTTGTTGTTGTTACTGTTGTTGTTTTTGTTGCTGTTTGTGGCGTATATTTATAGGCTTGGTATATTTTTATCTTCTTTACCAATACAGAAAAACATTGTAATCTTGAATCAATTCCCTCAAATCTAACTCAGCAGTCATCTTATATAACGATATTTCATTGCAATGATGTACTAAGTTTGGTTCGATGAGAGTCAGAGAAAGATGAAGACAGGGTAACACAGAGAGAGAGAGAGAGAGAGAGAGAGAGAGAAAATGTGAGAGAAGCAATAACAGAGATAAACCAAATGAAAAAGCAAGTAAACAACCTGTTCAAAACATCTAAAATAAGAAGTCACCATGGAGATATATCATAAGCCTAGGTTAGAGAAGTCATGAAAAGCTACCATTGAAGCAGACTAATGAGCAAGTATATCTGCTATAAGCAGAAGCTTAGCGTCACACAACTTTCTATTGCTGATAAGCTGGACGGCAAAGACATCAGAATATATATAAATCTGATTAATTTTCTAGTGACACACGACAACGATTCAAAAGATTCCACTTCCAATAGAATAGAGAGATTTCGTTTCGTTTGATACATATTATTCATTTACATGTGACATCAATGCATACAAGATTTCTGATATACAAACGCATATGTGTGTGGCTATTCATATTTGTATGCATGTAATGTATGTATACGAGTGTGTGTGTGTATATATATATATATACAGAGAGAGAGAGAGTAAGAGAGAGAGAGAGAGAGAGAGAGAGTAAGAGAGAGAGAGAAAGAGAGAAAGAGGAAGAGAGAGAGCAAAGGAGCGAGAACGGAGAGACAGATAGATAGATAGATACACACACATACATATCTATGTATATGTAAAATATATGGTATATTTATATATATGAATATAGATATACATGTACACATATATACACAAATATTCATGTATACATATAGACATCTATATATATATATATATATATATATATATATATATATATATATATATATATATATACACATACAAATATACCTAGTCATATACCAATATAAGAGTATATCTGTATATCTGTATATATCTGTACAGATGTATCTGTACAAATATACAATCGTATGCATGTATATAAAGAAACACAGGCACACAACAAATACATCAATGTCTACACATTTATCCAAGCAACACACATACACACACAAACACACACACACACACACATATGTATATATATACGTATCTGTATGTAGATTTGTATGTACGTGTGTATGCATATATGTGTGCCTATATGCATCAACTTTCCTAATTGTGGATGCAGTGTACATTTGATGCAGTGTAAATATGAGGTTTCTTAATTCACAAGTCATATATTTGTGCGCGTGTGTGTGTAATATGTATGTGTGTGTGTGTGTGTATACATATATGTATATATATATATATATATATATATATATATATATATATATATATATATATATATATATATATAAATATATATATAAATATATATATATATATATATATATATATATATATATATATATATATATATATATATATATATATATATATATGTATATATATATATATATATATATATATATATATATATATATATATATATGCATGCATGTATGTATATATATATATATATATATATATATATATATATATATATATATATATATATATATATATATACATATATACATTCGCGCATACATAATACACACATACATAGGTACAAACACTCCTAAAAATATATATGGCACTATATACATATCTGCGTGGAAAGCTATGCATATATATTCAAAGAAAACACATAAATCTTATAGATACGTTTATATATATATGTATATATGTTGCATATAAATCACGTCCCATATTGGCAATCATATACAGACATACACATGAACATTATACAGGTATCTTACGTATGTAAAAAAATCTCGATATAACGTTGAGTATATAGATTTCGTCAATCTCTTTACGTAGGTTATATATGACTATTCGTGTCACACTCATTTAGTTTATTTCATCCTTTATCTCTCTCGGCCTATACACACATGCACGCGCACATATAAGTTGTCGCAGGCGCATTCCTAATCAAGAAGATTGGTAGATTCTATAGGGAGATTCTATAAAGACGAACGAATCAGTTTTGGTTGAATGTTCAAGAAAATTATTAGGAGAATTCAACCTTCCACCTTCTTTAATGAATGGCACTCTTCATAGTAGAATCACTTCTACTTTAGCGTCAATCCCAGAAATATAAAGACCTAATTAGTGCAGAATATATATAGAGATAGATAGATAGATAGATATACACATATGTATTTGTTGTATGTAAGTGGTTCTGTATACACACATGTGTATGTGTACGTATATACATATTCATACATAGATGCATAAAGTTAGCTTTAATCCGTATATTAATTTGTTTCTCATTCTCTATTTATTTGTAATTGGGTGTATTGTATAGACATACGTACACACAGATAGACACACACACATATGTATATATGCATATATATATATATATATATATATATATATATATATATATATATATATATATATATATATATATATATATTTATATATATATATATATGTATACATATATAGGCATGTATGTATGTATGCTTTTATCAGCATATATATGTATATATATATATATATATATATATATATATATATAGAGAGAGAGAGAGAGAGAGAGAGAGAGATGTGCATATATACAGACATATAAGTGCGTGTATTTTATGTCCAAATATACATATACATGCACACATACACACACACACACACACATATATATGCACTCACACATATATGTATAGATCCAGGTAAATATAGACGCAACGCAGACATAGACACACACACACGCCCACGCACACACACACACACACATACACACATACACACACAGGTGCGCGCGCTGAGACACATGCAGGCTTGGACACGAACTCAGCCATGCACACGTACGCCGAGAAAGAGAGGCTAATACTTTGCAGTGTGTAATATCGCGCGAATGTGGTGTCGCCGAGAAGTTATTGCTCAGTAAAAGCTTGAACTGTCATTGGTTAGTGTCTGTGGATTTGGTTGTGCTTTTATCAGCGGGGCAGCAATGTCAGGCTTATTAAAGAAAAACACGTAGCGTTTATTCTGGCAGTAATGATCAGATTGCCAAGGTTTACAGTACAAACGAAGAGAAATTCAATGATCCCGTGTGAAGTCGTTAAGTAGGCCGTAAAATGGAATGCGGCAATAACGATTATTCTTTACCCTACAAAATCTTCATCCTAAATTCTACCGCTCTTACTCTTACTTCTCCTCTCACACTCTCTCTCACGCTCTCTCATCCCCTCTCTCTCTCATCCCCTCTCTCTGTAACACGGTTTATCCGTTATTTCCGTTATTTGTCATCTCGCTACTGTCTCTCCGTCTTTCTTTCTCTCACTCACTCTATCTTTCTTTCTTTCTTTCTCTCTTTCTTTCTCTTTTTCTCTCTCCCTCTCTCTCCCTCTCTCTCTCTCTCTCTCTCTCTCTCTCTCTCTCACTCCGTCTTACTTTCACATTGACTACCTCTTTGTCTGGCTTTTTATACTTCGCTCTCTTGGAGCCAGATATAACTGAAAATCTTACAGAAACTTCAGAGGATATGACCGACCTTCCTGTTTATTGGATATACGTGTGTGTGTATGTGTATGTGTGTGTGAGAGAGTGTGTGTGTGCATACGTGTATGAGAGTGCGTGTGTGTGTGTGTGCGTGTATATACATATATATATATATACATACACACAAGCATATATGCATATATATATATATATATATATATATATATATATATATATATGTTTACACACACACACACACATATACGTACACAAACAACTTACACATACATATATGTGTGCGCGCATGTTTGTGTAGGACTGTGTATCTGCGTGTACTTGTGTATGTGAATTTGTATATGTATACTTATATATTTATATATCAATACTTATACGTAAAAATCGTATAAGCATACACATTTATATATGAACACTATATATATACACACATCTATATGTGTATAAATGTATATGTGTGTATATATATATATATATATATATATATATATATATATATATGTATTATATATATGTATTATATATATGCACACACATACGTATATACATATACGCAAACACACACACATATATATACATATATACATACATGTGTGTGTGTGTCTGTATCTATAAACACAAATACACACATACATACATACACACACATAAGTACATACATGCATGTATGTATGCATATACATAGTTATATACTTTGGCACATGCGTAGATATATGTACACATAGATTGCGCATATATTGAATAGAAAGAGAGAGAGGGGGTATATGATGGGGAGAATGTGAAAGTCTCATATAAGTGTGATATAAGAATATTTACCATTGCTCCCAGGAGCTTTATCACACATCACTGCAATCAGCTATGATGTTCGCTATAGCAATCAAACGAAAGCTTTTATTGTTACTATTCCTTTAAACCGCTAACTGATCACTATCAGAGTTATAGTCGCCAAAAATGGCGACGGAGTGGCAGAAAACTCTGAAGTTCTCAACCAGATGCGCTGTTCGTTTACTTGTATATCTCTCACTCTGTATTTCGAGATCAACTCCAGCCGATATCAAGTTTTTCTTCCGTTGTTCAGGCGTCAATTGTGTGGTCTTGGTTGAATTTACTCCAGTATTCTGCCCACCCATCACCTCCCATACAGCCGTTTCGTAATTTAATAAATTAATTGTTAGGGCGGCAACCTAGCAGAATCATTAGGACGAAACGCTTCGCGGTATTTCGCCCGTCGCTATGTTCTGAGTTTAAATTCTGCTGCGGTTGACTTTAGCTTTTATGCTTTAGGGGTCGATAAATTACATCGAACCGAGTTGAGCACTGAGGTCATTGTAATTGACTTAATCCATTCCCCCAAATCTGGGGCCTTGTGCTACCAGGAGAAAGAATTGTTATTATTATTATTATTATTATTATTATTATTATTATTATTATTATTATTATTATTATTATTATTAAAGTGACGAGCAGGTACATACGTTGGTTTGCCAGACGAAATGCCTTCCGGCATTTCTTCCGGTTTTACATTCTGAGTCGAAATTCCACAGAGGTCGACTTTTCCTTTCCTCTTTTCGTGTTCGATGTAATATGAATCAGTCAAGCAGTGGGGGCTGATGTAATCGACTAGTTTTCTCACGCAAAATTTCAGGCATTTTGCCTATATTAGAAATGATAATTGTTTTTATTTTCCTTCAGAACTAGCGATGATTCTTAACGAAAATTTTCGTATTGTGGTATCCAAATCGGACGTGTTGTTTATTTCGTTTTTTTTTTATTCTTCGTGGATACACAGAATCATGTAGCAGTCAATAGTTTCAAGGAATTCCACTAGATTTTTCTCTTCAACATAGCTTTGTGTTTGAAGTCATTGATATCGTCCTAAAGATTAACTGTATGAAGTTACTATTGTCATACATTATTTCCTAGTCTATAAAATACATATATCAGCCACTTAGTCGAATGGGTTTAATCGACTTTCCTCCCATCAAAGGAACGTCCTTGAAAAATCCTTATTATTCAATTAATAATATTTCTCGCATAAAGTTATAGAAATTGAATAGTTTTTTTTTTTATTTAAGCATATGTCGGTACTATATTTGCCTCTTGTTCCATCTCTTACTCCCTCCATATCATTCCTCACTAACTCTCTTACTATCTCTTCTCTCTCTCACTCTCTCTCACTCTATCTCTCTCTCTCTCTCTCTCTCTCTCTCTCTCTCTCTCTCTCTCTCTCTCTCTCTCTCTCTCTCTCTCTCTCTCACGTACTATCTTAGCAAATTCTGACATTGTGCCAAACAAAAACATCATCACACTAGTAGATCATCAGGCGAAATTGTTGCGAATTATGTACTGATTTTGATGCCTGATGTACTGCATTCAAATCACGCTACATTTCATTTTTAGTTTTGATTTTTAATTGTATGGCATTAGTATAGCCGAAAGTTTTCTATTAGGTCACCTTTATTTCGATAACGTGTTGGTCTACTGGTCAAGCGTGCAACAGTTACTTTCTCATTACTGGCATTGTTATGTAGTATTCAAAGAAGCATTTAATCTTAATCAATTCCAGTTGACATAATTCTGTACTGAAACTATCATTATTTACATATCAACTCTACAAGAAGTAAAAACTTTACATAAATGACAAATGCTTTTGTTGGTTACTTTGCAATTTTGTGTTAAAACCAACACCAGTGAGACTCTTAGTTCAAGTAGGGTACTTCATTCATGTAAGAAATAACAGATTACTCTAGTTTTACAGATGCAAAACGGCAAAATATATATCAGTCTATATAATATAAATGGAAGGCTTTTTCTCAGTACCTAAATGAATTCAGACAATGTAAATATATGTGGACTTTCTTGACATACACTGATAGCAGATTTTTGCATACATTCTATTTTTAGTTAACTGATTTCATACAAGTCTATATTTTACCACAGTCTTACATGAAATCGTACACTTCAACGATTACTTTTATTTGATCCCAATAGAATGTTTGTACCCCATATGTTCGCTTCGGCAGTTAGTACAAACCTGCTGCTGACGACGTGTCTATATAATCCCACGTTACAAACATGAAACTTTCATTTAGTCAACTGTGAAGGATTTAACTTCCATGCGAAAGTAAGGTCAAAGGAGTTGAATCTTACACTACAGTTTCTGTCTAGGATTGAATTTCATTCCAATGATATGTCTAATGCATTAATAAACGCAAAACAACCAAATGCTTGGATTTGTTAAATTTGGAGGTTTGTTGACATGACTCTATACCCAAAATTAGTGGAGAAAAGCCTTTGGCTAGATTAAAAACCTAAAATCTTTATGAGTTAGAAAAGACACATAAGAGTATTACCTGGCCGTGTGGTAACGTTTCCTAATCATTTAAGTGATGCCCGTTCGGTGGGCTGTGGTGTTATTAGCTCCACAACCCTATTTACGTGAACACAACTCAAGTATTAATAGGTTCTTCTCCCCTGTTGCAAGTATATTTGGAGTCTAAAGAGAAACTCTAATTTTTGAGATGTTGTTTTGCAATGTCGTAAAGGATTACATCATGAAAGGCAGAAAATTTTCAAGAATAAATCCACGTAGTTAGCAAGCAGTCCGCTGCAGTCTTTTTGAGCAATTTATTCCAACAACGGAGGATTTACCTAATAACAGTTCCGGAGGAAATACCAGCATATATCAAAACCATTTGCAACATTCCTCAACTGAACTTTTATTGGCCTCTTGTGATCTAAACCCCTGTAATATTCGTTTCAACGTTCAAGTTTTGTCAATGCATAAACATGTAAATGCCTTAATCTGATCTGATCCAAGTTGCTTGTCTATTTGTACATTTAACCTACTTTGCGTATACACACACACCTAAAGTAGCATACTCACATGCAAGGTTATGACACTAGCGTAGATATGAAGAAATCTTAGAAAGCAATAAAACGTTGGAAATTAGCTGGAGTGATGGAGAGATTGTGCAACACAGGTGTGAAAATTGTTGTTATGGCAGTAATAATAATAATAATAATAATAATAATAATAATAATAATAATAATAATAATAATAATACGGTAGACAATTACAGGCCGATATCCTGCTTGCCACTTATGTGGAAATTATTGACTGGAATAGTCGCAGAATCAATGTACGAACATCTGGAAAAGAATGAAGTCCAGCCACATGAGCAGAAGGGTTACAAGCGTAAGTGCAGAGGTACTAAGGATCAACTCTTGCTAGACAAAACTGTACTTAGAGACTGCAAGAGAAGGAAAACTAACTTAGACATGTCAGGGATAGATTATCATAAGGCGAACGATATGATCCCACATTGTTGGATTATAGAATGTATGAACCTATCTGGTATCGCATCGAATGTTGAGTGATTGCTTGGAAAATGTATGACAAAGTGGAGAACAGAACTGACAGCATATGGAAGAATTTTAGGGGCAATAAAAAACAAGAGAGGCATCTTCCAATGGGACTGACTGTACCGAATGAACTTTGTACTGTGCATGATACCATAAACGCTGATTTTGAGGAGAGCAAATAGCAAATGCCTACAAAAGTCAACCATTTGTTATTCATGGATGACCTCAAACTTTATGGTAAAGATGAATCCCACGTCCGTCTCCTCGTTGATACGGTGCATACTTTCAGTGCTGATATCAGGAATAGATTCTGGACAGAAAGAGTGTGGTAAAGAAAGGCAAAAACCTCCCCCGTCGGGGGAGGTTGCGAAGCAGATAGAAGAGAAGGATATAAGTACTTGGGGATATTAGAAATGAATAAATTGATGGAGAAAGAAATGACAGAAAATTTGAAGGTGGAGTACTTGCGCAGATTGAGACTGATCCGGAAGTCGAAATTAAACGAACGTAATAAGATTGAATATATCAGCACCTAGGCAGTTTCACTACTTAGATATGGTGCAGCAGGTATAATCGCATGGACAGTAGATGAACTAATCAGCTTGGACAGAAACACAAGGAAGTTACTGACTGGTTATGGGATACTCCACCCAAAATGTGATACAAACAGACTGTATGTCCCAAGAAAAAGAGGTGGGTAGAGGACTGATTGGATGCGAACACAGCATTAGAGCAGAATACAACATAGCATGGTATGTAAAAAGTGCCACAGAACCACTATTATTGGAAGAAGGTCAGGCTTTTGTAGGATGGAAGATTGCAAAGATAAAGCACTGTACAAGGACTTGAAAATGAATGAAACTGAAAATAGGTGGATAAAGAAAAGAATGCATGGACAATTTCAAAGGGATGTTGAAGATAAGACAGACAGAGAAAAAAGATGGCTATGGATGACCAAAAGTAGTTTAAAATCGGAAACGGAGGTTCTAATCTGTGCTGCCCAAGAGCAAGCACTAAGAACGAATTACATCAAATACAGAATAGACAACATATCACAAAGAGATAAGTGCAGAATTTGTTGACAAAATGGTGAAACCGTGTGGCGTATTACCAGCCAATGTACGCCACTAGCCCAGAAAAAGTATGAGACATCATGTAAATATAGCAAGGATTGTCCACTTTCCATTTTGCAACAAATATGGACTTGAAAGAGAAAAAAAGTGGTACGAACATAAACCCGAAGGCATCATCGAAAACGATATGGGATTTATGATTCAGTGCGACTATGAGATAGAGAATAGGAAGCCAGACATAGTATTAATTGAGAAAGAAAGCAATCGATGCTGTATCACAGATATAACATGCCCAGCTGACAACAAGGTGTGCGATAAGAAAGAAAGAAAAGTCGATAGATATGACAGATTACCTTGCAAGGTTAAGCAATTGTGGTCGCTGAAAAAGGTGGTAGTAGTACCAATAATTGTTTCAGCCCTGGGAACAGTGAGTAAACGTATTAGGAAGTACACAGAACAAATAGGGGCTACAAAAGTTGGAGCACTTGCAGAAAACAGCACTGCTTGGACCCGCTCAATACTCCGGATGGTGCTCGAAAAATAAGGACTGTTCCTGGTAGGGAATAGCTGGCACTGTAGTACCTCTCCAGCGTTAGAAGCTGTGCAAAAACAATAAATAATAATGATAGTAATAGTTTTGTTGCGCTCAAAATTGACTGGGTTGATAAAATCCAAGCAGTGAATACGTGGGAGATAGCGTCAATTCGCTGTGGAGCGGAATTATGAGATTGCAAATGTGAGAAGTGATGAAAATGATACCAAGACCAGAAAAATGTTGACAATACACTAACCTTTCCACCCTAAGAGTGACACTGATAGGCTGTACTTGTCCAGAAGAAAGGGTGGGGAGGTTTGATCAGTGGTGAGGACCGCATCAAAGCAGAGGAAAATACCTTAGGGTGGTATATAAAAAAATGCTGTGGAGCCATTGCTGAAACATACGAATAAGGCCGGCGTCATCAAAACTGCGACAAATGCAAAACATTTGTGAGTGGGGGTGAAACAGTATAGCACATCGTTACCGAATTCCCGAAATATCCACTGAACTAATATAAAAGATGCCATGACAATGTGGCAAGAATGATCCATTGGGAGCTCTGTGGAAATCACTGCCTACAAAGAGCAAAGACGTGATATGAAAAAACCCCAGGAGTTGCCGAGAATGAGAATTGCAAAATCCTGTGGGATGCAATAATCGTCTGGGATGCAACGATCCTACGCGATCCCTCGACCAGACATCGGAAACCGAACATTCTTTGTGGTGAATGAAAACGAAAGAACATGTATGATAATCGACATAGCAGGTACCGGTGACAACAGAATCAATGTGAAAGAAGAGAAAAATAACCAAGTATGACGATTTGAAGAGGGAAATACGAAGTTTGTGGTCAACGAGGACAGTAGTCGTGATACCAATGATAAATTGTACACTTGGAAGTATCCGCACTCAACTACAAGCATGGCTGAAAAAGGATTGACATAAATGTATCTGTCAAGACCTACCAAACACTGAGCAAGTATAAAGATCTTCAAATAGAAATTGGCAAAATGTGGAACCTCAAGACTAAAACAATACTTATTGTCATAGGTCACATAGTATTGATAGCCAAAGGGGCTGATTGCTACCTAGTTCACATTCCAGGAACCCCCAAAGTGGCAGAAATTCAAAAGATAGTTCTCATAGGAACTACCCATATCCTACGTAAAATACTGTCTATGTAATCTCAAATTTAAAATATCTTATAATTTTCTTGTTTCCTTAAACATTTTCTAGAACAATACTATGTCGAAAACCAAATATATGCCACCCCAGGCATAACACCAACATGAACTTCAACTTGTCTCTTGAGGGTGATACTTGGAGTCAACATCTACAAATACAAAGCAAATGTCAAACATAATAATAATAATAATAATAATAATAATAATAATAATAATAATAATAATAATAATAATAATAAATTGCTGCACAAGACCAGAGCCTCCCCACCAGAAATTACCAAAAACACATAATGAAAAGAAATATAACAAGTAACTGTAGAATATGTGGAGATCGACAAGAAACAATAAATCATATTATCTCTGGCTGCCTAGTCCTGGCTAAGAAGGAATATATTCACAGACACGACAGAGCTGGGACCTATATACACTGGAAGCTATGCCAACACTATGGAATAACAACAGAAAAAAGATGGTATAAACACACGCCAGAAAAGGTCACAGAAAACGAGAAAGCAACCATACTCTGGGATATGCCAATACACACAGATAGAGAAATTAAGGCAAATAGACCAGATATAGTTGTCAAAGATTATGAAGAAAAAAAATGTTTTCTAATTGATGTATCAATACCAGCAGATGACAACGTTTCTCGAAAAGAAATGGAAAAACTTTCAAAATACAAAGACCTGGAAATAGAGATAACTCGAATGTGGAATCTAAAAACAGAAACAATTCCTATCATAGTAGGTGCCTTAGGTATAATAAAAAAAATATTCAAACAAATACATAACAAAAACACCAGGACTTACAAATATATATAACATACATAAAATTGCACTACTGGGTACTGCACACATTCTACGCAAAACACTTTCAATACAGTAAACATAAGAGCACCACAGTAAACCACAGCACATACCCAAGGCGCACAGAGCTGCGCTCGGTAGTGAAGTGAAAGTACGTTATAAAAATAAAACTACTGAAGAAGAAGAAGAAGAAGAAGAAGAAGAAGAAGAAGAAGAAGAAGAAGAAGAAGAAGAAGAAGAAGAAGAAGAAGAAGAAGAAGAAGAAGAAGAAGAAGAAGAAGAAGAAGAAGAAGAAGAAGAAGAATAGCACCGGGCTGAATGAAGAATAGCACCGGGCTGAATAACAACATGGATGTGCTACACCGGGCTCCCTATACAAAAACAAATCTAATCCAATAACATCGATGGAATTAGGCAAAAGAACCGCTGGAAGATTTGAAGGAAGCGGTCTTTTAACGAAGATAATTTTTATTATTATTATTATTATTATTAAAGTGACGAGCAGGTACATACGTTGGTTTGCCAGACGAAATGCCTTCCGGCATTTCTTCCGGTTTTACATTCTGAGTCGAAACACGTGCGATCACACACGCAAAACCAACACCGGAAAGTTTACAAACTATATAAAAAAGAAATGGAACAAAATAGTAAGTACATATATTGAATAATTACGCATACACTCGAACGTGTACACAATGATATATACGTTTTGATACCCATAGAACTACACATGCATCTTAATGTTTACACAACTACGTGAAAATCACAGGACACACTCACGCATACGAAAACACATATCACAAACGAAGCAAAACCAAAACTTTTTTTTTCTTCTTTATTTATTTTCATTTTGTGAACAAACACAGACAGTGAACCATTCATAAGTTTAAAACGCCCCCCCCCCCCACACACACACACAAAAAAATGCACTATGCCCGGAGATAAATCTATCAACAAAAAAATACAGATGGATACCGATCTGCTAGCCTTAAAAAACTACGCTACGAGCAATGTTTACATGCTGAGAACTCGGTGACGGTGTTGTCTCAAAAAACTGACCCTAAACAGACAAATCCGTCCCCTAATGTCAACGCCAAAGCTCGTCATGCCTCAATGATAACAAAGAAGATCACAAACCAGATTGGTCGTCGACCGAATCACAAAGGGCCACTTACTTGAAATAGATCTGCTAGCCTTAAGAAGCTACGTCACGAGAGCTCGGAGACGGTGTTGTCTCAAAACATTTACCCTAAACAAACAGATCCGTCTCCTAGCGTCAACGTCGAAGCTTGTTATGCCTCACTGTTAATAAAACAAAATACAAACCGGAATGGTCATAGACCGTATTATAAAGGACCACTTACTCGGACAATGAACCAGGTCCGAGACGAGAAATCTGCTACTGGTTCAAATCTTCCCGACACACATGAGCTGGAATTACCCCACAACCGGAATATTCCAACAGATGGCCATCCATGCTCGTTATCAAATAACCAAAAGAAAAAGAATGAAAAATGGTCTAGGGAAGATAATAAAGAAGTTCTTACAGCCTTCTACCATGCCATATATTTCCCTACAGATAAATCTAATACTGTACAAACCTACTTAAACTGGAGACAGAAACACCTTGAAGTAAGACCCTACATAGACAGTAACAAACTTGCCAACGTCAGAAGAAACATTATAAAAAAAAAAATTAACAACTGAAGTAGAGATTGACCAAATTAAACAAGCAGTAAGGGATAAAAAGAATGAAACTGCAGCTAAAGAAGATACTACAGAGGAAATAATTATAAACCATCCCAAGGCTGATGAAAATACAGTAATGATTGAAAGAGTTAAGGTAACTGATAGGCAAAGTGAAATACTCTCTGAACCAACCATAAACACTAAGGCAGGTGAAAATCAAATAGATGAAGAAAGTCATACGGAAATCGACGCAACAGAACTACATGATCTAAAAAATCAAATCATGATTGAATGGCTGAAAATTAAAGAAACTAGTATGAATGAACGCGACACTCTCCCCAAAATTCGCAATTCTAACCAAAACCTGAAAATAATTGGTAAAATCCGCCTTGCACTTAAGGATATAATTTCAGCTAATGATGTTGATATTACAGATCTCAACCACCTATACTATGCATCCGCAAGAATCTCAACGATTCTATGTGGTGAAAAGATTAGAAAAAGACAACACTCCCACAAAAAGCCTTCTTGGCAAGAACGCATTCAACACCAAATTAAGCTGCTTAGATCTGACATAGAATGTTTGAAAAGCCTTAAATTTGACAAGAGTATCAAACCTACAAAGACCCAAAAACTAAAGAAAAAATATAATATGAAAACCATAGTTGACATTGATGCAAAAGGTATGTGCTAAAGCTGCCCGCATAGCAAGGTATGAAAAGCGTGTTAGATTCTTCCGAGATATTAACATGTTCAAAAATAACCCCAAAAATTTATACAGGAAGATAGGGAAAACACCAGTAACAATAAAGTCTGTCCCATCAACAGAAAAAGTGCAAGAATTTTGGAATAAAATCTGGGCAGAAGATAAAACACACAATGAAAAGGCCCCTTGGATTGATAGAATATCTACAGACCTAGACTCCTTAGAGGAGCAAAAGTGGGAGGGGGTCAAGGTAGAAGATATAAGATCTGCTCTGAGGAGGTCAAGCAGATGGAAGTCTCCAGGAAAGGATAAAATTCCTAACTTCTGGTTGAATGCCTTCCCAGAAAGCCATGAACTGCTAACAAAACTTTACAACGATGTTTTGCAAAATCCTAGTTTGATGCCCTCTTGGCTAGTTAATGGTTTAACATTCCTGCTTCCAAAAAATGAGAACCAAAAAATTATCGCCCCATAACCTGCTTAACAACAATGTATAAGACGCTAACATCTGTCCTAACCGAGTACACCTATAGTTTTTTAATAGAAAGTAACATATTCCCTAATGAGCAAAATGGATGTAAACGTGGATCTTATGGTTGTAAAGATCAGCTACTCATCAATAAGATGATCTTAGAAGATTGTCACAAGCGACACAAAAACTTGTCAATAGCCTGGATAGACTATAAAAAGGCCTTTGATAGCCTACCACATAGCTGGATTAGGAAATGTCTGGAAATGTATAAAATAGCTCCTACTCTGCGAAACTTTTTATCTGTAAGTATGAGATCATGGAGAACCACACTGATGTTGAACAATGACAATGAATCTCTAAATGCTGGAGATGTAAGAATTCCATGTGGCATTTTCCAGGGTGACTCACTATCACCACTCCTCTTCTGTCTAGTCCTAATACCGCTCTCAAAATTGCTCAATGATGCACAGTATGGTTATGAAATATTTGATAAAAATATAAATCATCTCATTTACATGGATGATTTAAAACTCTTTGCAAAAAATTACCAACAACTCAAATGCCTACTAGCGATTTTTAAACAATTCAGTGATGACATTAGGATGCAAGTTGGCCTTGATAAATGTGCAAAAGCTACTTTTATCAAAGGAAAAATGACAAATACATCTAATGTGAACCTTGACCAGCAAAATGTCATAAAAGAGTTAGAACCAGCGGAGAGCTACAAATACCTAGGAGTAATTGAAGGGGACAATATCAAGCACTCAGTGATGAGGGAAAGGATCAGAAGAGAATGTTATCGCATGGTGAGAGCAATACTGAAGACAGAGCTGAACGCGAGAAACATGATCGAAGCGATCAATGCTCTAGCCATACCAGTCGTGACTTACAGTTTCAATATCGTTAACTGGTCAATTACTGAAATATGTAATGTCGACAGAAAAATACGAAAACTGTTGACAATGCATAGAATGCACCACCCTAAGGCAGATATAGAACGTCTTTATCTGCCAAGAAAAGAGGGAGGCCGAGGACTTCTACAGCTGGCATTATCAATGAAGGTAGCCACAATTGGCCTAGACACGTATCTGAAATACTCTGAGGACTGGATGCTAAAACTTGTCTTAAAACATGAAAGCAAGAAAGCATCTTACTCAGTAACAAAACAGGCAAAGGAATATCTAAGTGAATTCCAATTGCAACAAATTCAAGAATTAGACGAACTAGAAACACCTGCAGAAAAAGGTAAGCGCTTGAAAACCCGTGCAAAAATTGCTGCCTTAGATATTATGACTGAAAAATGGCATGGAAAACCTCTCAATGGCAAATACCCAAAGAGAGTGAGTAATGCAGATATTGACAAAACCCTTACCCACCAATGGTTAATGGCCTCTGGCTTGAAATCAGAAACAGAGGGGTTTATCATAGCAGCCCAAGATCAATGCCTACCTACAAAGAACTACCAGGCCAATATATTAAAGAACGGCAGCTCCCCATTATGTCGTATATGCCAACAACAAAATGAGACCATCGATCATGTTGTCTTCATGTGCAGTCTGCTTGCGCCTACAGAGTATCTCAACAGGCATGATAGAGCTGCACAATATATTCACTGGGTAATATGCAAAAACCTGGACTTGCCCCATGATAAAAACTGGTGGGAACACAAACCACCCCCAGTACTTGAAAATGATCACATTGCACTCCTCTGGAACTTCACCATTCAAACTGACAGAAAGATAGACGCAAATAGGCCAGACATCACACTGAAAGACTTCAGACAAAAATCATGCCTCCTCATTGATATGACTGTCCCAATCGATATAAACGTATCTGTCAAGACCTACCAAAAACTGAGCAAATATAAAGATCTTGAAATAGAAATTAGCAAAATGTGGAATCTGAAAACGAAAACAATACCTATTGTCATAGGTGCCCTGGGAATGACAGCGAAACGAGCTGATTACTACCTAGATCAGATTCCAGGAAACCCCAAAATGGCTGAAGTTCAAAAGATAGTGCTCATGGGAACTGCCCATATCCTACGTAAAATACTGCCTATGTGATCTCAAATTTTAAAACAAACACATAATTTTCTTATTGTTTCTTAAACATCCTCTAGAACAACACTGTACAAATTCAAATATATGGTACCCTAGGCATAACACCTACACGAACTTCTAACTTGTTGTCTCTTGAGGTTTCTGGGTGAGACTTGGATCCAACTTGTACAAATGCAAAACAAAAGTCAAACATAAAATAATAATAATAATAATAATAATAATAATAATAATAATAATAATAATAACAATAATCACAATGCTGCTGACGATGATGATGAACTTTATAATGATAACGACCATTAGTTCGAACAATATTTGTCGTATTAGAAAGCACCCACTATATTATGATAGCAATGTGAATACCCAATTTCTCAACAAATACACACATTCACTACAGAAAATTGCTTGACGCAGTTTAAGGATGTCAACTGATATTACATAGGCACGTGATATGTGTGTAACTGCGTGTGTGTGTGTGTGTATGTGTGTGTGTGTATGTGTGTGTGTGTGTGTGCGTGCGCGTGTGTGTGTGCGTGTGTCTATTCAGGATTCAAGTCATTCAGGTGCTTAATCAAGTAAATCAACTGTTATTATGTGTGTGTGTATGTGCGTGTGTGTGTAAAGAAAGAGGAGAGAGAGAGAGAGAGAGAGAAACATACATATAGACCGACGTCAGCGAGAGATTGGATAGATTTATAGATAGATAGATAGATAGATAGATAGATAGATAGATAGATAGATAGATACATACATACATACATACATACATACATACATACATACATACATACAAAGTGCATAAATATATACACACATACATACATACATAATAGTTCTTGAAAGATCTGATAGTACAGCAAGTGCTCTGCTGTTATTTTGAAAGATATTTTTAAGATTTAATGTGCGTGTGTGTACGAATGTGTGCAATCCTATTGTTTATGGAAGTAAGTGTTGTTAAGCAGACACATAAATGCACCATACGTCGCAGTAAAATGAAGGATCTGCCATTGCTGCCATATTTTATACGATATATATATTAATAACACAAGTGCCTTAAACATTGAAAAACCACATTAGAGACTCAGATAAGACTACACACATACGCACACACACACACACACACATACACACACACACACACACATACTCACACATACACACGTACACACTTACATAGCAGACACAGGTATACGCACAGACACACATACACACACATACACGTGCACGTATACGGAGGTACACATACATTCGCATACACACATCAGCACGTACGTATGCTTAGATATATGCATTTATAGTTAAATATATACTCGCATGAAAGAGATATACGCACACAAATCCACCTATGTATCAATCGATGCATATAAATATATAGATCTGTGTGTTTGTTCGTGTCTATGTATACACACACACACACACACACACACATATATATATATATATATATATATATATATATATATATATATATATATATATATGAATATATACACACAAGCACACTCTTATATATACACTCATACGCTCATACGTAGGTATAGATATCTAAGTTCAACATCCATTTGAAGTGCATTTATTACTGCAATCCTATATGCAATATTACACATTGTGAGAAAGTGCAGTGATTTAATATCCTCATTAAGAAATTAAATACGAAATAAATCAGCCAGCCCGGAAATCATGATATTAATTTCAAATAAATTTACGGTTCGCTACTATAATGGCATGGCATTAAAAGCGTATGGTATTATTTAAAGATTTCTTTGTTTCTTTAGGGCTAATGTACCGGTGTAACCAAAGTTGTTCTTTCGCGGTTCCTTATTTCAAAATGGTTTATTATTATTGTTATTATTATTATTATTATTATTGTTATTATTATTATTATTATTATTATTTATTTTTTTATTATTATTATTATTATTATTATTATTATTATTATTATTATTATTATTATTATCATTATTGTTGTTGTTGTTGTTGTTGTTGTTGTTATTATTATTAGTGTTATTATTATTTTTATTATTATTATTATTATTATTATTATTGTTGTTGTTGTTGTTGTTGTTGTTGTTGTTGTTGTTGTTGTTGAAAGAGAGAAAATACAGTTTGTACTTAGAGAAACAAAGAAAAATGCATTACTTTATGCAACTTTTCTGGATTGAAAGCATGGAGGAGACGGAAACAAAAATCCCATTTTCTCAAGAATGTCCGAGATGTACAGTAGTTGTGCCTTTATAGAGGGAACGTATTAACAACCACAGTGAGTGGCAATACCAATAGAGACTAACCTTTCTTGTGATCATGTTTCATGAACGGCTACGAGTAGATCTTAGATGCAAGTATGAACATGCATATACGAAGACTGGCTTGGAGCGACCGGGGATGTTAAAATGATGACAGTATTATAGTTCTGCAGACTCACTATGCTTTTTCTAGCAAGGAACAGCATTTAGCCAAATGGAGCCCTCTTGTTGATACACATTGACTATCTGCCAAGACCTCAGTGGGTGCTTGTTTGCCTAATCTCCTCATGTACAGGGAGAGCAGAAATAAAAGTCATTTTAATCTAGGTTTTTAATTAAATTATTTAAGTCGGACGCAAAATTTTCCATCAAATTTCTGACGGGAAATTTCAGACAAAAATATCTTCCACGTCAGAAAGATATTCCACCCATATATGGAGCGGCCAATCACGCCGTGGAGCAAAGTGGAGCATGTCGAATTCTGTGATTTAAATACCCAAGCAAAGAGAGAAAAAAATATAGAGAAGTTGAAATAGTATTTCTGTGGTTCATCAAGATGGTTTGAAATAAATGCACAAACCTAAATCATGAACTGTCAAAACAAAAAACATTCTTTTGTAGGCGGGAAAAAGTCAATCAAACCACCGTCCATATACAAAATATAGAATAAGAGATAAATTAGTTAGTATCATTCAAACGTTTACATAGAACTGCGTTCTCTCATACTTGTGGCTGTGGGAGTGTGTGCTATTTTTTAACCCCATGTCAGTTCTTTTTAGCCCCATGTCAGGAACATGCTTAACACTGATCCAGCCATATCTATCGCGTCTATTTTTATTTGTCAAGAAGTACATAGTGCAACGTTTCATTTTTGAGACTGTACAATGAGATTCGTGTAATAGGCTGCTACTAGTACTGATAGGTTGAGGTAAAGTACCGGATTCTCTCTCCGGAATATACAACTGTAAAAAACAACATAAGCCAATATAAAAGTTATCACATGAGATGACGTTGATCATGTAGGGACCTGCAGAGTTTGGTAAACTGACTACGCAAACTACAATTTAGGAACTGACGTGGCCAATTTAAGACAACGACACATGAATATGGTTTTCAGAAGCTAAACACAGCTTTCCAGGCTCAAAGGGTTACAATAAACAGATCGAAAAGTCAGTCAAACAGGAAGTAATGAGGTTATATCTGGAGTGTCTCTTTAAAATGAAACTTTGCATAGAATCTGTTTCATAAACTATGCAGTGAAAATGGTGAGATTAGAGGTAGATACGAATATGATGCTTGGAAAAGCATCAGAACCAAAACAATACTGGGAACAATATATTTTGATTACCTCCTGTTACGAAACACACCGGCAAGCAGCAAGGTAAGCTGCATGCTCTTAGATAAGCGGGATGAAAATTTGTTTGCTAAAGAAGCAAGACATTAGCAGCAAGAAAACTTTTCTATTTTTAATATCTATGGGCGCATGAATGCAGTGAGCTGGCAGAATCCTTAGCACGCTTGGCAAAATGTTTAGCGGCATATCGTCCGTTTTTACGTCCTCTGTTCAAATCACACCGAGGTCTACTGTGCCTTTCATCCTTACGAGGTCAATAAAATAAATTCCAGCTGAGGACTAGGGTTGATACACTCGACTAAGCCACTCACTCGAAATTTCTGACCTTTTGCCAAAATGTGAAACCAATATCTATGGGTGCATGTTATATTTTATACATATGTGCACTACAGTGTAGACAGATATATGCAGTTTTACATCAACAATTCGTTAAAAGATTTTGGAGAAATATCGGAGGCTGGAGATAGTGTATTTATATAATTACAATCGTTAACCAGGTGCGATTGTAACAGAAAATTATAAAGTTTTCCATTGTCCATAAGAACGGCTGTATTAAACCGCATGGCCAAAGGAAAAGAACTAAATGGAATATAAATAACTTGAGTACGGATTTTTTGTACCATATTCAACTTATTTGTTAGTGTTTTGTCATATATTACAAATGACAAAAGACTGGGATCATTATCAGTTCTGTAAAATGAGGAGTAATGGAGCTGCCAAAGATAGATCTAAGTGAGTGGCACTGCATACAGTATCTCGTACCCATTACTCTGTTAAATGCGAAGTTAGACTTTTATCCTTGCTGCTGGAGAAAGTATGTGGTTGTCTTTGGGAGTGTCGTTTGTGTCACACATACTGGAATTATTTCTAACAAATTTATTCAGAATAACAATCAGCTCACTCAGAGCACCGAGGAAACTTCAAACACCAACCAGCGACATTAGAAATGGGAATTCCTCTATGTAGTAATAAGTTATGTAGGTCACTGTCTGAGGAATTCATCTTAAGAACTGACCCGGGATTAAACAAAAATTACCTTAGATCTCGCAGAGAGGTCCACTTGAGCATATACTCTCAGGTTATCGTCAATTTAGATCAATCTAAATTTTCAACCAGTCTCAGTCAATCGGTCAATGCTATTTGCTCCAAATGCAGGCGGTTTTCCCGTTGCTTCGTATGGTTCTTTTAGTGTATGGCTTAGTATGTATTTCTTTATCCAGGATTGCTAGACTAACGGAGCAACATAGCACAAATTTTTGCAACACAATAGATTCCTCCGTACTTTTTGTGAGTGTTGTAGCATTACATTCTGACATTTCTTGCATATCATAATTTCTAACGTAGACAAAAAAGAAATCTTTATTTATTTGTGTGAAGAATAAATATACATAATGTTGTCAACATGAAATATATATTTTCCAATTTTCAACCCCACTGTAAATGAAAACTCGAAACTTTTCAACCACAAGGCGACGATGGAATTTCTGTAAGTGATGATAGCAACCCATAGTAAATCCACGTGTGATTGTGTGTATGCAAGCAGACACATATATTCCTATCTCTAGGCAATCAGACGACAGGCAGACAGGGAGACAGGTAGATAGATTTAGAGAAATATTAGCAAAAAGAATAACGCACAAACACACACTCTCTCTCAATTTCTGTCTGTCTGTCTCTCTCTCTCTCTCTCTCTCTCTCTCTCTCTCTCTCTCTCTCTCTTTCTCTCTCTCTCTCTCTCTTTCTCTCTCTCTTTCTCTCTCTCTTTCTCTCTCTCTCTCTCTCTCTCTCTCTCTCTCTCACACACACACACACACACACACACACCAGACACACACAAATAGTCAGCTATTTAGATATCTATGCATTTTACATCTATACAATATATTTAAAGAGAATATATACTTATGAAACTATATTTCGGGGAATTTCAAACAGCAGATGAAAATGATGAAAACGTTTGCTCCACTATACTCATCAAATGCTTAGCAGATTGTACGAAATATGTATATTTCCATCCTAGAGTTATGACTATTTTTACTAGCTTATGTTTGCGTCATATTAATGTAACACAAATTTACTTATTACACGCAGGAGATATGCTACTTTAGCATTAAATTTTTCTATAATATAATTTTCAGCGTTTAACGTTGGCAGCAGAAAGCAGAAAATTGTGGCAGAAGTATTTGATTATAATTTATTGAGGTATGCATTAAGGTTAGTGCTGCAAAGACAGGCAGCAACGAAGATTGAGTGATGTAATGGTCAAAATGTGTGACTAATAGAGTTGTCATTTATATCTACGACAGTTATTCAGTTATTGCTGGGTGTGGGTGAGTGAGAAAGAGAGAGTGTGTGTGTCTGTGTGTGCGCGCGTGTGTGTGTGTGTGCGCGCGCGTGTGTGGTATGTGTGTGCGTGCGTGTGTGTGAATGAAATAGCTGCTAAGATTTTCAACATAAAGTGAGATTAGATTCATATTATAAACTTTTCTTTCAGACAGAAAAGAGCATCAGGTGTTTAACCTGGTCCGCTGCTCCACTGGTTTCCAAATGCGGAGTCTAGGACACCCTACAGGGTCGTACGGTATTGAAAGGTTTGAAATTTATCTATGTCTGTATTCCAGAAACTGGAAAGCTGCAAGAGAAGGATAAACCACACTTGCAGAAAATCAGATTTTGTTGTGGATTTTAAAATGGAGTAAAACTCTATTGGAGTAAAACTCTATTGGAGTAAAACTCTATTGGAGTAAAACTCTATTGGAGTAAAACTTGGCTACTTTAAACCAGGGTAGATTTACGAAATCACAGAATATCTGAAAACCACTGTATAACATGTTACTACGCACCGTATGGTAACATACTGTGTAAATGAACATTGGGAGAAAGATGACAGGTTGTCAGACGCTCTTATATGTATCACCCGAAAATCAGCACATACATGATACAGATTCAACACTGAATTTGCTCCTTCTTTCTATCTAAAATGTATTTCTAAAACATTTGATGCTTCATTTTCTTAGAAGTTATTGCATAAAGATCACAACAAACGTAGAATGAAGGCTGTTGTTGTTCTTGTGCTCAAAATGTTGTAGATGCTGCTGCTCAGACCAAGCTCTGCAATGTGTTCGAGCAGACCGCTAATCGAGTACATTCTAGATCATCGTAACCTTTTCGTAAATAGGGAACTCAGGCCTACTTTATCGGAAATATATTTCTTTTAAGACGGTTGTTTATGAATTGAGAGAGATTTAAGAGTAAATTCTAGCAAGTTAAACAGTCATGTAGCGACACACCGTTTGATTTGTAAAGTATATTACAACTTTATGTATTAGCCTGTATAATGTATAACCTTCCATGTCCTATTCTCTTTCAGTTATAAACATAATAGACTCTCCGTATGTTGCCATCTAATTCTTCTTTTTCCATTCCACCTGTCTAACTGCCACTAGTACAAACAAATGAAATGTGAAAACACAGGAGCTCATTTCTAATATATAAGGTCATCACCACACGTAATTTTCCTTCCATTACCTTTAAAATATTCGCTCTATAGCTAGCCATTATCGTCACCAATCTCTTCCAGATTTTCTCTCTTTCTCTCGTTGGAATACATCTAGATTTTGGGAAACGCACAATAGCGCGTTCCATTCCTACAATGTCCCAATCCTATTAACATCTGAAAGCACGCCAATTATCGGCCCTTCATTTTAGTCGTTCAAAGTGTGATTCCTTATATCGGCATAATACTATTAGAGGAAGACTACAAAAGAGGTAGTTAAGCAACATCATAAAGTGAACTAAAAGATGGTATAAAATTTGTTATGAATTTCAGATTTAGTAACAATTGAGGGAGGGGTCGTTTCGCTTGTGGTGCACCTTCAACTTCATTATGTTGTAGATTTCAATAGTTCACAACCAGTGAAATAGCTTACTAAGTAAGATTATGTACCATGGATAAATAATATATATTTTTTATATGCTTAGCTTGGCAGGAGGAATTTTAATCAGGAAATGTATAATCACAGAAAGAAGACTGAATTTTAAATTTAATGAAAAATATATAAGAAATTTCTCAAGTAAATAATTATTGATCTGTTAAACCAGGAACACAGTTTTTACATTTCTAAGTTATTGAATAAATAAATAATTATTATGCTATTTAAAAAGAGTTTATGTTCTTGAATGAATTATTGTTAAGCAATTACAAAATTAAATTAAAAAGAACATTTTGAAGTCAAAAATTAGTAGACAGTTAAATGAAGAATAATATTTTGACAAGGTGGAAAATATATAGGAAATCTTCTTTGGTTAATGAATGTGCAAACAGACAAGAATAAAATAGATTTTTAGGTTAATTGATAAAATTAACATTTGTAAGTGTAGACACAGCAAACGAGATTGAGAGAAATAAAACCGAGATAGGTAGAATGATAGAGAGATCAGATGAAAAGGTATAGACTACGTTTTTAATACCAGCATATTAGAGAGAGATATATTAATTTATGTGGGATATCTATGAAACAGAGAGTGAGAAAGAAACAGAGAGCAAGAGAGAAGAGAAGATTTGTGTTCTTTAAAAAACTACTGAGTCTTTTTTTTTTTTGTAGTTTTTAAGTTAATAAATAAAGAAAAGTCAGAAAAATATTCTAAGTTGAAGCGTAATAATGTTCTTCATTAAATCGTAATTAAAAAAAATTAAATAAAAAGAAATTTCTTCATTTAATATGTAATATATTAGGAACGAAATACAGTCGGAATTTAGATTTTAAGACATATTGTCTAATATTAAAAGAACTAGATGTGATTTAAAAATTCTCGCTTGTTATTAATTATGAGATGATAAAGGAGAACAGTCGAGGGAAAATTCATAAATTAAAGAGCAATCATATTTCTAAATTAATAGTTTTAAACAATTAAACGCTGTCAAAAGTTGGAAGAATAAAGTTTCCTATAGCCCTTTTGTTGATAACAGTAGAAAAAGTTTGTTAATAAAAAAGGAAAATCAGGGGAAAACTATTAAATTAATGGATGAAATTTTCTTTAATTTAGAAATAATGTATAATTAAATCGGGGAAAATTTCAAGTTCACCAGTAATTGATCAACCTTAAATGCAATTGCAGTAATTAAAGAGAAAATTGTAATCGTAATGATCGGATGGATACGTAAATATGAACGATATCAATAACAATAGTAATAACAATTGCTTGTATTTGCAACTGGGAAGTCAAATGAAGGGAATATTAAAAAAGGTTACAATTTGTGGGTGACTTTACTTCAAAAGTGGGACGAAGAAGAAAAAAGGAGAATGAGATATAGTGCTGAAATATGTCAATGCATTGTTGACACATACCCCCTGATACAGCAGGGCCCTACAACTTGTATAAATCAAGAAATTTCGCTAACCCATGATCACCTTGGGCTCCAGGCTCAAGTATCCTTTCTCAGTTGCTCTTCATCAATCTAGAAGCACGTGCTTATACTAGGTGCATCCACTCTTGTTCTTTTTACCATAACCACTCGACTTTTGAGAAACTCACGGGAGTAAACCGCTACCTTCCCCAGTCTCTTGCTCCTACCCTTGCATAAACTGAACAACCATTGTGGGCGTTACTGAATATTATCATTCATGAGGAATCAGGGGAAGATGTAGTATATATAAATAATTGAAGAAAAAAGGAGAGAAAGAAGCGTTAAGAATGAGAGAGTGCATACGATTTTGCAAATAAGTGCTTAAAAGAGAACATCATGAAACATGATACAGATAATGGATAGTTACAAAGCTATTAGTTACTGGGGAAGGATGAAGTTTAGAAGAGTTTGAGAAAATGTATTAATCAAGAAAATTATTAATTTAGGCAGAAATTAGAATTGTAAAATCAAACAAAAACAAAGCTAGAAGTAAAATATATAAGCGAAATATCTCGCTACAAGTCCTTTAAAAAAACAATATTAGAAATCCTATAGACAACCACTTTAAATGTATCCTAAGCCTACCACATTTTATCTCCAATGTAAATAACAAACACACCAGCTTAAGAAACACTGCATCTGCTTATTACGTGGAACAAATGCGATTGTCTAATTATGAAGACGGAAGTTCAGATCTGGCAATCTAGAGCTGAAAGGTGAAAATTATTAAAATAACTCATACGATCATCTATGGGAACCGGCACCGAGCTCTGTCACATGTTTATGAACTCTTATAGAAACTGTTACGGGCGTCTCAGTAAAAACTTCGCAAAAACAACATTTTTAACAATGTAAAAGCCTTGATTTAAGTCTAGGCCATGAGTATTTGTCTCAGTTATCTCCCATGCACATTCAGACAAAATGGAAGGTGGTATTGACAACCCTTCAAGTTAAATATCTGGGGTAATTTTGAGGAGTGGGGCGTGAAGGAATCGCTGTGTACATTCTAAATATATAGGAAATATATTAAGTCATTTATTATAACGGTGTGGGATTATTTTTTCAGAGTTGATTCACAACATTTCTGATATTATATAAAATATACACTAAGTCGTGTTTTTTCTCTCTTCCACATTCTAGAAACTGAACGCACAACATGTGTATGTTACACACACACACACACACACACACACACACACACACACACACACACACACACACACACACACATCACACACACATCTATATTTATATACAGAGGGAGAAAGAGAGAGAGGGGGAGAAAGACCCAGGAATACGTGGGACGAGGTGGTGAAACTTGATCTTCGTTTGTTGAGTCTCACTGAGTCAATGGCAAGTGACCGAGACTTCTGGCGATTTGCTGTACTCGAAAAGACACGTCAACTTAGATGAAATCCTGGTCGTGGCTAGTGCCGGTGACACATAAACGACACCCCGTATACTCTGCAGAGTGGATAGCGTTAGTAAGGACAGCCAGATGAAGAAACAAAGCCGAAACAGACTGAGGTCCGTGCAGCTCTCCGGCTACCAGCTTCAGTCAAAACCGTCTATATAATGCCTGCATATAAAACAGAAATTAAATGATGATGATGATGATGATGATGTCTATGTTTGTACGTATGTCTGTGTATATATGTATATACAGAGTATCAGATATTGTTATACAACGCTGGTCACACTGCGCTTGCTCCTCACAGTGTTGAAACTTCAAAATGATGCCATCCCGCTGTTTTGACGGGCAAGGCATACATTACCCAACGAAACAAATCGATACTGAATGTACTGGAGCAGCGTAAAATAGAGTGCTTTACTCAAGAACACTGTACAACCCTCGGTCCAGGATGCGTACCACAATCACACAATTGTGAGTGCAACACCCTAATCATTGGGCCATGCACCGCCGACATACAAAAACACAGGCATATATGTATGTATGCATGTATGTATGTATGTATATATGCATGTATGTATACCTTATATCATAGACCTAGTATATAAATATGTGTGCAAGCATGTATATGTACGTGTGACTTTTATATGTATGTACGACTGAATGCAAGAGTAATGTAAAATATTACAGGCATTTGAAAACGTTTTATTGTGATTTAGGTATAGAAACATTTAATATAATACCATCTTCCATCTCTAAGAGAATGTTTAAAGAGAATATGGCTCGGTATATGCATACATACATACATGCACACACGTGTGTACGTATATAAATGTGTGTCCGTGAGTGTGTGCATGCTTATATCTATGCGTCTATACCTGTGTACATGCATTGAGGTGCACGCACATTTGCATGCATGTGTGGTGGTTATTCATGGTGGTTTATCACGCGTTGCTGGTAGAAGCTTCAAGAAAATTTTGCGGCTGCTAGTCTGAGGTTTTAAAGATTTCGAATATAATATATAGATATCTATTCTTATAGAACAAAGAACCAGTCACATGTAAATACACATAGTAACTACTTGTGTCATCGGACCAGACTTTATTATCATACTCGGAGAGGAGTTTGGTATATATACTACCTTCTGGCTTTATAACGTATATCACATAAATCTTTTATATGTATCTTAATATATATATATATATATATATATATATATATATATATATATATATACATACATATGAATATACATATATATATATATATATGTGTGTGTGTAAATGTGCAGATACATATATATACGGGTACATATTTATTTGTATCTATATGCACACGTGACCGTAAGAAGATATATATATATATATATATATATATATATATATATATATATATATATATATATATATATATATATTTATATATATATATATAATATATAAATATATATATATGTATATATATATACATGTATGTATATATATATATGCATGTATGTATATACGTGTATATATATGCATATATATATATATATACATTCATATAAATATATGTGTATGTGTGTATACGTACTTGTCTATACATATATGTATGTATATATATATATATATATATATATATATATATATATATATATATATATATATATATATATATATATATATATATATATATATATATATATATATATATATGCTAGTATGTTTGTATGTATATATGCATGTATCTGTGTATGAACGAACGTTTGTATGTATGTGTTCATTTACACTATTACTCGCTAATACAGCAGACTCCTCCATGTAAATCATTGGTCCTCATGAAATGAAATCTTTCATGAATTCAATTCAGTTCTGCTGGTAGCGTGTTATTCTTTGTTTCTGATCGCTGATCGCATCTTAGCAACGAGAAACTCAGTGAAGAGAAGTAAACGTGAATTACTTGAAATTAAGGTACGAATGCTGAATATTTATTCAAGTGTTGTTCAAGTAATAATTTTAATACAGTCGATTTTATTTGGAGTCCGTATGGCATGTGTCCGCTATTGCTCTTAAAGATTGTGGTTATCGTGTGCTATATATTGTTCCGTTGCTGAATAATTATCATTGCTATTATTATTATTATTATTATTATTATTATTATTATTATTATTATTATTATTATTATTATTACTACTACTACTACTACTACTACTACTACTATTATTATTATTATTAACATTGTGAACATTATCATTCTGTACATAATTATTATTATTACCATCATCTTTATCATCATCATCATTATTATGTTTGCAAGGGAATAATGTGGTTTTGGAGCTCAAAAGATGTTATTTATATAGTTTTCTTTTTTTGCTTTTGATTTTGTTTTGAAGAAAGTTATTTTAGTTTTGCTGTACCATTTTATTTTTATACTAACCGGTATCCTCGGAAACTATGCTTCTCTGTGAAACTTTCCCCTTTGAACCATTATTTCTTGATTATTTTGTAATATTTACCCGCTTTGAAAACTAATAAGTAAGCATGGCGTCAAATATTTTGATAAAATGCCAGGGAAATGAGAGCAAGGATTAGAAGAGTTGCTTTGACCCTGCCTTTCCGCCTTTAAATAAAGTAATACCATCCTTACTATCACCGAGACCACCATTTCCGATGGAAATAACCACAGCAATAACAAATAAAGATAAAAGTAAATATCTACTTTGTTATGGCTGCTGTTTTCTTCGACATGGAGAAAGAAAACAAAATTGGTCGGGTGAAGGTTATGAGACAAATCTTTTTTTTTTTTTTCTTTTCGAGAATAAAACAGAAGCTGTAAAAACAAACTGGCCAAGCCGAGAGAAGGAGGTTTTTTATCTAAAGTATGAATCCATCCTGCAGCTAATCACTCTGCCAAAGGGCACAAAATTCTATGTGGCCGCTAAGAGTAGCAGTCTGAAGCGTCACTTGTTTGATACAAACTATCGCAAAGTTTTCTGTTCGCAGCAAAAAGGGAAAGAGACTTTGAATTGTTTATGCTCTAACGCCTGAAGAAAGTTGAACAGACTACTGGATTTCTCCATATGCATGGGAGTCTTTGGAACTTGCTGCTTTTTCAGTGCTAGGTAGCTGCAGCAACACCGTTTGCATGACCGTTTGGATTGTATGGGATTAGCTCTATAGGAGACGGGGCTTCAAACGTTTGACGATCTTTCTCAGATTTTCTAATTGTTTGAAAGATATAGTGATGCCCCAACATGAACATGGATAAACCGAATTGGGTCATCTGTATGGTATCTAGATAGAGTATTCAGTAAGCCACTAAGTAAGGAGACCATAGAGTATTCTGTAAGCCAGCAGGTAAGGAGCGCTTAAGTTGTTCACATGTTACAATCTTCGGCTAAACAGTTCACAACTTTATAATCTACATAGTTGATCAAGATATGCTTCGTCAACTGGGATTCAGTTATTGGAAACTGAACACTTGATCCCCGTATGGGAACCTTAGATACCGCATTAAGCAAATTAGGGAAGTGTATGTCACGGGAACAGTAATAAATGGCAGTTTACTCTAAAAAGAAGCATGGAGTAGGATCAATAAAGTTCAGTTAGTTCATAGAGAAAGAGAAAAATAGAACAGAGAATGATTTAGTTAAAAGCTTAGAAGAATCACTTTAGAAAGGTATTGCAATCGACTTTCTAGCGGTGAGATTGGCCTTCGAACAGGTTTTCAAAGCGCAGAACGAAGGCTACATTGTCACAGATGAAGCGCGTCTTCTAAAACACTTGTAGATTAAAGCTGTTCGATGAATCGAATCAAACCCCAATTGACCCCAGCCTGATGTGAACAGTTTTTCAGAAGGTCTTCAGTCAACTGTCTGGACAAACAGTGGGCTGGAGAAGAGGATGGATTTCAATCTCTACCTCGGCGGCCTGCCGCAATTCTCAGCAAGAGAGGTGGAGTAGCATTAATGAGCCATACAGCTGAGGAATCAGGAATGGATTCTTCGATTTGCGGCGCCCAAATACTCAAATTAAAATAATCTTCCCCGCACGTTAAATGTTATATGCCAGTCCCTTTCATCCAATAATGAGGTATCAAGTCAAAAGCTTGATAATCTATCCACACTCGATATCTCTTACAATTTCGGTATTAATGTGTAGTTGATCTTTTGTACTTTTTGTGTCTCTTCAACACCATTTTCGTTCTTCATGTAAACGATTCCTTCTTTCAAACGCAATTGGGCCAGTCAAAATTTCCACATCTGAGAAAGACGTGATGAGTTTATAGTTACCGACCTCATCAACTTCACCAGTATCAGCTTGTCAGATATTACAAATAACAAGACAATATCTTTCTCAAATTACATTCGACAGTCTTGAAATGCAACGACACCTTGAACATAACATTTGGTATACATATGCATTCATTCGCCACCTATGGAGGCTTTTGGTACGTTGCTGATGATTTGTCGGCTCGACAAGGGCTGAGCTGCAGCTAAATACTAGAAACTTACAATATATAATATAGTCATTAAAAAGGTTTTTGGATTCAAACACCACCAACCTGTAGTTGTTTTTTCAATTCTTAGAGATAGCTAATATAGATTTTCAGTCGTATAATGATCTTGGTTCAACGGAAAATACTCAGTAACACATTCATTGCATAAAACGGTATTATGTGGTGATAATATAATGCAATGAATGAACAAATATTAATTTATTAAAATGACACTTGTTATGAAGAAAAATTATTATTAGTTCCATGATAAAATATTATAGAATGACAAGAGATACAGTTCATGGCATATTTTAACCAAGTATAACGCAACGAAGTGGTACATAATCTACTGTTATATCTAATATTTAGCAGTCAGAATAAGCATGTGTTGAAAGAATATTTACACTGAAGATTGAATAAATATAATTATTAATTACTGTATTGATTTAGGTAACTAACACTTGTATGCATATTAAATTCATGTACGCATTTTAATTTTGGAAAACGAGTGTATCGCACGCGCACCATGCTAGATAGAACACTGAGCATATCTGGTGCCACTCCTCATACTTAAGCTAGCACATAGAGCTTTAAAGATCAACACCAAATAAATCAAGTAGGAAATGTATACCAATTCGTTTAATTGTTTCAGTAATTGCGGCCATGCTGGGGCACCGCCTTGTAGAATTTTTAGACGAATGAATCGATGAATCGAACCCGGGCGTATTTTCCTTAAAACCTGGTACTTATTTTATTGCTGTTACGGTACACAAACAAACCAACACTGATTGTCAAGCATTGGTGGGGGACAAACCTAAAGACACAAACTGTATGTGTATATATAACGGGCTTCTTTCAGTTTCTATTTATCAAATCCACTTCCAAGGTCATGAGCATCTCAGGACGATAGTAGAAAGCACTTGCCAAAGGTGCTACGTAGCGGGACTGAACCCGGAACCATGTGGTTAGGAAACAAACTTCTTACCACATGGCCACGATTGCAGATATTTTTCAAGATTCTCTCACAGATATGTGTAAAATTTCCATTAACAATTTTGATTTGTCATTCGCATTCCTTCGTACCTTTGGCATGCAGTGCTACCTTGTTATCATGTGAGGAAGAATACTAGGTTACAACCGTAGCATTTTTTATCTTATGTCAATCTCAGAAATTATTTCTTACACCATATCTCAAGTGATACTTCGAAATAACATCGTGAAATACCTTGCAATAATTATTGCTTAGCAACTTCGAATCGCTTCAAGGATGACTAAGTATCTGATTCGTGGGGATTTCGGTAAATACGAATCCAATCGATTACTGCATTCTATATAATCAGTTGTTCCCTCTCCTAAAATGTACCGCTTTGAATCTTGGTTAGAAACCAGTATCGTTGTCGTTAGTCTGAGGGAGAGGCAGGAATGTTACAACGTCGAACAGAATAACGTTGAGGTATTTATTTATGCTATTTTACATTCTGCGTTGAAATACTACCATTGTTAAAAATGGCTGTTAGCTTTCCGGTTTGACGGAATAATATATATAAGCACTAATTCTGGTACGAAACATACACATACATATATAGACATACATACATAGATACATACATACATATTTGTGTATAGATAGATAGATAGATAGATAGATAGATAGATACATAGATAGATAGATAGGAAACAGTGTCATAACAGGATACCAATTTTTGCTGGAAATAGCAGTCGATAACTGTTGGACGCTAGATAAAGCTTTACTTAATATATAGAGGCAACGATATGCGTGGACGGCGAATATAAAAAAAATTCGCCTTACCTCTAGGAAGAACGCTAGAGAAATGGACAACCTAGTACTAGAGTTTCGAACTTTTCAGAATACGTTTGTTATCGTAAAACTGATTGGTCCTCGTCAAGTGGATCTACCGAAAAGACTAAATTTAAAATATCCGCTACATCAATGCCTGTATACACGGCCCAGCCATAAACAGAACCGAGATCAGTGAAAAGGTTTTATATAAAAATATAAATATTATTACAATACAATAATATTATATTCTAGCGAAATAAAGCACCGTAAAGGTCGAATTATGCCAACCACATGGTCCCGGGTTCAGTCGCAATGCATCGTACCTTGGGCAAGTGCCTTCTACTATAGCCTCCGGGCCGACCAAAGCCGTCGTATTTGTATATATATATGTATATGTATGTGTGTCTGTGTTTGTCCCCCCAACATCACTTGGCAACCGATGCTGGTGTGTTTACGCCCCCATAACTTAGCAGTTCGGCAAAAGAGACCGACAGAATAAGTAGTAGGCTTACACAGAATAAGCTCAGGGGTCGATTTGCTCGACTAAAGCCGGTGCTCCAGCATGGCCGCAGTCAGATGACTGAAACAAGTAAAAGAGTAAAAGAGGAAAGAGTGGCAATTTTCACTGATCCCCGTTGTAGCGTCGAACGGTTATCGACTGCTATTTCCAGCTAAAATTGGTACCTTGTCATGCCACTATTACCTATTTATAATTCTACCTATACGGTGCTTTATTTCGCTGGAAAATAATATTATTCGTTCTAATATTTATATTTTTATATAAAGCTAAATATACTAAATCCTCGACAGTTCGACCTCTCAATTCACGCTGATTGATCCCAACTCTAACTGTTACAGAAAGTGATCTGATTAAGTGTGACTATGTTGTATAAATTGTACAAATTAATGTTACACGATTATTTGTTTATAGAAACTGTACTCGAACTTTCTCAGTTGTATATTTCTATGTATTTCTTATACCATCATTTATGACCATGTGGAATATATATATTTTTTTTTTATATGATGAACATAGAAATATAATGAGCACTGATTTTGATTTTTTATATTTCTTTCTCTTACGTGCTCTGGTGTATATGAACCCTTCCTTAAACGGTTCCAATACAATATTTTCAGTGCCTGTAGCAAGAGGATGCGAGCTTCTCACTCGAACGTTCTGTATTTGTGTGGAGAGGAGGATCTCAGTCGTCTATTTCCAAGGCTTTCAGCGTTCAATGGATCTGATCACAAGACACTGATGCCGATTTCCCCCTCTCTCTATCTTTCTTTCTCCCTTCTCTCTCTCTCTCTCTCTCTCTCTCTCTCTCCCTCTCTCTCTCTCTCTCTTTCATACGCCCACACACTCACTCTTTCCCTCTCTTTTTCTTTCCGTCTCTCTTTGTTTCTTACTATCTCTGTCTTTCTCGCTCTCTCTTTATATCTTTCCCTTTCTC
>NC_142934.1:44381017-44406017 GCF_046866305.1 Octopus bimaculoides
GCTGTAAAGAGTGGTGAGCCATCCTTGCTAGTCCGGGCCAAACCCGGCCGCCTCGGGAATAGCCGCTAGAAAGCCTTAGAATGATAAATGGATCAGTATAAGGCACCTCCTGAGCCAAGAATCCTAGACACCCTCTCCTTGGTGAAGCGTATGAAGTGAGTGATCGGTCTGAAATTATCGTAGGAGTCCCCCTGGTTTGGATTCAATCTTAGCAGCACCATGAGTCCTCGGCTTACAGAATTGGGAATGCTCCCATTTTGCTGCCACTTAGGTCCAAAGACGTTTGGCATGTCGTAATAAAATTCGTAGGGTAGACCATCGAGGCCCGGCGACTTATCCCTGACTCAGCCTGATAGGGCTTCTTCCACCGCCGCAGTTGTGATCGGCCCTTCACAGTACTCCGCTTCCTACCCGTGAGTTGCAGCAAGCCGGCGAGGAAGTCTGTGAAGTCTATCTGCGTCCTGTCTCGCCAGTCGTCCCGAAAAGCTGAGTGAAAGGCTGGTGAAAGATCTTACACATTCCATTAAGTTCGTTTATTAATCGCCCCTGTTGGTTGACCAAAGACAATATGGTGGCATCATTGCCACATTGAGTCTTTACCACATGGGCTCATGGGGCGTCATTGATTCCCCCTCGTCCCATAGCGCGTATCTTAGCTCTTACGATGCATCCATCGTGTTTGGTATAGAGGTGTTGGTGGAGAGCCAACCTTGCTGCCAGGACGTTGGATGCACGGCCTGCCTTCATTGCCTCTTCTAGAGACCTAATTCCCTTTCAACTCAATTTTTCTCAACTACTAATTCTATGGTAAACCTAACTGACTCAAATTCTATGGAACTTTTGAGGGCGTACCACGAGTTGTTATTTAAGATGGTGTCTGTTGACGCCCTTTTAACTAACTCGCTAATCCGGTTATTGTATGCGTTACATGCTAGGAGCGATTTGTTTAGTTTCCAGTAACCAGGGTCCTGTCTAGGAAAGGTATCTGCGGCGAGCCTACAGGTCACGAATTTGTGATCCGTATAGGTGACAATACTAAATTGTGGACAGCTAATACTATTTTTATCAGCTACTCTAATGAATACCGTATCTAAGTAAGAACTGGAAGACCTGTCACTATTATCCCATGTTCACGCTGGAGCGTTCCGGTAATCCATTCTATATTTGTCAGCCAGCTGGATGCGGCTGAGCAGATATGAGAGGCGAGGGTTCCTCTTTCTATTTGGAATTTGAGCCAACACAATCTACACGCGCATCTAAGATAGTGTTAAAGTCACCTATTACGACTAAAGTATGTTACGTTCACAGTAAATTCTCTAGGCGTTTGAAATAGGCAGACTGTCCTGTTGTACATGATGCATAGACACCTACCAGTCTGAAGGTACAGCCGCTGCTATGCGTCACGTGAAGGATGACCAGTCTGCCCTCCTGGTCCACGCAATACACCCCGTCCACCGGGCTCGCATGGGGAGTTGTATCTCTCGGTGCTATTGAGGGGGGGGGGGGGGTCGAGAAAGCTCGCGGTCCATTCAATTTGTTTCGTTGGTGGATTGAGATGTTTAGGAAGCGAACTATACATCATGTCCGTTCAAGCTTGGCAGCATAAATGTGCGTGGCCTGGGATCGAACTGGAAGCAAGGTCGCTTCCTAAACGATCTCAATTCACTAGCGAAACCAAATTGAATGCACCGCGAGCTTTCTCACCCCTCCTCAATGATTCATGGGTTGGAGACATTTTTCTATAGTCTCTTTGGCTGCTATTTCAATTTTTTTTTGTTTTCAGTGATAGTCTTCTATATACGATTGTCTTTCATTGAGTGGTTAGTATTACATCCACCGGGGAAGTTAGCTTAATGTTAGTGCCTTCTTTTGACAATAAGCTTTTACATTTTTATAGTTCGCTTGGTGTTACTTGTACTTTTTCCAGGTTGACACTTGATGCGGAAGTGAAGTTGATTTGTTCGTTAGCTTGTGGCTTGGTTGGTGGGTTTTTCATTAATGGCAGGTTTTCTTTCTTGCTCCTTTCGTGGTTTGGGAGGGAAAAGAACATGTTGGACAAATTTATTAATATGCTTATTTGGCTTTCCTTTTGGTGGGCATTTTCGTTGGTATTGGTTTACATGTTTTTGCGTGTAGAAATGATTTTATACACAAAAAAAATAATAATAATAATTCGCCTCTAGATAGGGGAATTCACAAAACAACCCTGTTCAAGAGCGGGGAATGTGTCGCAAAGACATAGAAAACAAAGTGGTAACAAACACCGGTAATAACAAGCAAAACAGCAGACCTAGAATTAACTCGCAGCATCAAAAAGTACGTCCGTTCAGTAAAAGGCACTGAAAGAGAATGAGTATCCCCAGATACAATAAAATACATACATATATATATATATATATATATATATATATATATATATATATATATATATATATATATATATATATATATATATATATATATACATACACACAGACATATATACATAGAGACAGGGAATGAGAGAAAGAGAGAGTGAGACGGTGAGAGAGAGATAGAGTGCAGACAACCTTGGGCATGACCCGCACCACAAATACTCGCGGCTTGTTGAATGGGATGCAAATTTGACCTGATATTAACATACAGGATATCAGTTAACTCTCCGATTTGAGAAGTATGTCCTGGGTTGGTGTGTATTCCAGAATATTGTGTACCGGTCTTGTTAAGCTCAGAACTAATATCAGTTACATGAGACGTGGCGGAGTATAACAACTTAATCGCGTAGGACTTAAAAATCTTATACTTGCTTGATTTGGGAAAGTGTTTTTCTATATATACAAAAATAAATTACGCTAGTCTACTTTTTCCTTCGCCTTCAATATTCAAAGTAGATTACCGAAATTGTAGAGTAGGATAGCTTGGTAACATTTCTGTTGAAAATGCCATGGCAGCTGCCTTGTGAGGAAGGAACTCTCTGTGGTCTGGTAAAAGATCCTGGGATGTTGGTTCTCACGCAAGATGAGAAGGGTAGACCATATCATATTACTTGTCTCCTTCTCCGCCTCCTTCCACCACAGAGTTGGGTGGTCTCTTCACAAGGGCGGTCAAGGATCCTTGGTTTCATGGCCGTATATGTCGCTTTGGGGTTAGGGATCATTTTTGCACGGACATCGAACAGAACACTATCCCTGCAAATTACCCACCTTCGCAATGACTGAGTGACTCTGGAACCCAAGAGGTCGTATGCTCCCACCATGGAACTCGGGTAATTATCGAAGTTAAGTGGTGCTTATTTGGCGCGAGGTATTCAGCCAAGTGTCGCTAGATTAATATTCGATAGGTATGTGCTCGAAGAGTTTCCGTTAGGTTTTCTGGTATAGTTCTCTGTACCTCAGTAACCCCACAGGACCACCTTAAGATTTGTCTACGAAATGAAATTAATTCTGTAATTATAGCAAGTTCTCTTGAGAGACTCATTAGAATATTCTGCGACTTTATTGAAGATGTTGTTTTTTTTTATTTGAGGAAAACGTGGATACCCCAAATGAAATTTTCTAATTATGCCTTTAATTACATACATAGAAGGTACAGATAATAAATTTCCGAATCGCAATATAATGTAACAACTGAAACATACATCCTTTTGCAGCACTTTTTGTAGAAGTTAGAGAAATTGAAGTTCCGAAGAAAACGTGGAGACGTTTTTCCTGTCTTTCCACTTCAAACTGGGAATATCCGTATATCCTTCAGTCGGTACAAACCTACAAGTTTAGTAACCTGGGAGGAATCAGAACCCAACAGCCACACAGAACTCATTAGCCCTGAATTCCTTACACCGATCTTCCTCCTGGAAAGAAATCAGCGCTTTCCTATAAGCATATATGAACTAAGAGAAATAACTGAGGATTCCCAGTGGCATGCATATGAACAACATTCGCAAATACAGTTATGTCAAATATAATATAACATAAATTCTTCATTTCATATAATTATCTCTACCTTTTCCCCTGTCTCTCTCTTTTTCTCATTCGCTCTTTCTCTCTCTTTTCTCTCCCCTCATTGTCTCTCTGTATCCTATGTATATATGTTAGTATGTAATGTAATATATGTATATACGTTAAATGGAGTGTACATTAAAACGAAAGAGAAATATTTTGATTCAACCAATATTCGAATAAAGTTTTGTAATAGTTTGTAGTGCATTATTCTTGCCAGACACAAGTTTCAGAAACAAATCACAACTTTCGATGTTACGACATTTTGAAGATTAAAAACGAAAGCTTGGGAAATGAAATCAGAGACAAAGGAGACCCCCTCCACCCATACACACTCACACACACGCACACCAGAAATAAAAATAAAAGAAAAGAAGAATTTATAAAAGCAAATAAATATCACTCAGCAGTTAAGGAATAAAGTAGTGAGAGATTACGATTAAACAAAGATATTCTAACATCGTTATAGGCAAGTAATCTTTTGCACTGTAAGGCATAAACTATTGTTGATCGCATTTGATGGTTAAGTGAAACCTTTGGGTATTCTGTAGACTATAGACTCCTTAATAACGAGATTGAATAGAAATAAATGTATTTGAGACAACTGGGAAATCAAGAGCAAGCTTCCAAGTCGAAAAATATGATATGATTAACAAGTTCTTTTGACCTTTTTATTGCACTAATGTTTCATTAGTATCAAACAAACAATTTTGACCAGTCGAAATCTATATCGGTCTCTACACCTATCCTGTGGGTTATATAATATTCATTAATAAATATACCCACAGACACTTACACAAACACCCCCGTATATATATGTGTGTATATATATATATATATCTGTGTGCTGTGCTGCGTTTGTGCGTGTATATGTGTGTGTCTTATGCGTGTTTATGTGCTCGATAATGCATATATATATGTGTGTGTGTGTGTGTGTGTGTGTACACACGTACACAGACATATCTACATATGTGAGGTGTGACTGTAAGTTATATATATATATATATATATATATATATATATATATATATATATATACACACATACATATTCACATACGTATATATAAGAGTGTGTTTGTACGTGCGTGCTAGTGTGTGCACGCGTGCGTGCGTGTACGCATACACATTAGTATAATATTTATATAGTGCTAATGCTCTTTCTCTGTCTCAAATTGGTGCTTACGATGTCTACTACGGTGAATCTATAATTTGCTGTGTACAAATATAAATACACATATAGATGCATGCATACATATTATTATTATTATTATTGTTCAGTAGTTTTATTTTTATACCGTGCTTTCACTTCACTACCGAGCGCAGCTCTGTGCGTCTTGGGTATGTGCTGTGGTTTGCTGTGGTGCTCTTACGTTTACTGTATTGAAAGTGTTTTGCGTAGAATGTGTGCAGTACCCAGTAGTGCAATTTTCTGTATGTTATATATATTTGTAAGTCCTGGTATTTTTGTTATGTATTTGTCTGAATATTTTTTTTTATTATACCTAAGGCACCTACTATGATAGGAATTGTTTCTGTTTTTAGATTCCACATTCGAGTTATCTCTATTTCCAGGTCTTTGTATTTTGAAAGTTTTTCCATTTCTTTTAGAGAAACGTTGTCATCTGCTGGTATTGATACTTCAATTAGAAAGCATTATTATTATTATTATTATTATTATTATTATTATTATTATTATTATTATTATTATTATTGAGGTAAGGTGGCAGAATCGTTAGCACGCCTAGCAGCGTTTCATCCGTCTTTATGTTCTGAGTTCAACTTTTGGCGAGGTCGACTTTGCTTTTCATCATTTCGGGTTCAATGAAATAAGTACCAGTCAAACACTGGAGATCAATGTAGTTGACTTCACCCTTGCTCTGAAATTGCTGGCTTTGTGCACACATTTGAAGTTACTATTATCATTATCATTATCAGTAGTAGTAGTAGTAGTAGTAGTAGTAGTAGCAGCAGCAGCAGCAGCAGCAGCAGTAGTAGTAGTAGTAGTAGTAGTAGTAGTAGTTGTAGTAGTAGTAGTAGTCGTCATCGTAGTCGTAGTCGTAGTCGTAGTAGTAGCAGTAGTAGTAGTAGTAGTAGTAGTAGTAGTAGTAGTAGTAGTAGTATTTTTCTTCTTTCAATATTGATCCCATTTTTTGCTGTGTTATTTCCCGACACCTAGAGCAAAAACTCATTTTCTATATTGGTAGGCCATTTAAATTAAACACACTAAATTCGTTTACAACGTCAAATTATGTGATAGAAAACGGGAAAGTAAGAAAGGAAGAGGGGAAAAAAGGAAAAAGGAAACAGAAAAATGGAAAAGAAGAAAAAAGAAAAACGAAAACAATGGAAATAAAGGGAAAAAGCAAAGAATTCACAGCGACATTTTTCTTCTCAGTGTTTGTGAAGTACCAGTGTAGATATTGGCTAACTCTGTCATGTCTTATCCAGAGAGAGACTAGATGGTCCACTGTTTCAATCTCATAGTTATAGTATCGGCAATTTGGGTCTACTCCATTTTTCATTGATGGGTGCGCTTTTTCATTTTTTATCTTTTTTATCATTTCATTATTATATGTAAACCCCTACACTTTATGTCTTGCTCTGTATTGTCCCCTACATCCTTCGCTCTGGTGGCAAATAAATAAATAATAATTATTATTATTATTATTTTATTATTATTATTATTATTATTATTATTATTATTATTATTATTATTATTATCATCATCATTATTATTATTGTTATTATTATTATTAATATTAAGGCGTTTAACTGACAGAATTAATGTTCCGGATCTTTGCGCTGTGAGCTTAAATCCCGCCGCGGTTGAATTTGCCTTTCATCATTTCGGAGATGACAAGTACCAGATTAACACTGAAGTTGATATAGTCAACTAATTCCTCTCCTCCATATTTCAATCCTGTGCTTATATTCGAAACAACCACACCCAGAAATATCTTCAACAGTTGAGATACCACCAACATTTCAAACGCCACACCAAACAAAATCGCATACCAATCCAGAAAAGAAAATGAAGAGCTGCCCCAAAGCATCATCATCTATACGGCCATAGACATAAACAAGCACTTAATAAAACACATTTATCATTACACAGGCATTACTCTAAATTAATGAAAATTTTGAAGGTGATTGTCTAAAACCGTTGGTGTATTTATCTAAGGACATTCATTAGAATAGAATGGATAAGATGTAGTGATGCAAACAGTTGACTGAAGGTGAAGCGTATCATAACATGAGAAGTGATAACGATAAGGTTCGTGGCGTACGATAGGTGAAAATGATATTTGACCATTTCTTTGGAACAAAACATGAATATCGTGTCGAACATCGGTGGAATAAAAATAGAGTTACTATGTTTGAGTGTTGGTTAGAGTATGATATCCGGCGGATAATTAGGACGAAAAATTATGATTTCTGTGACTAATCTCATATAGAAATGACTTTATAGACATCTATTCTTGAAGGTTTGGATAAAGGCGACAAACTTATACATTGTTAATTAACATCTTGTTTTGTCTTGATCACTTGCCTCTGCTTGTTTCTAATTAGGCTGAAGAGTTTCATTCGTCTCGTCTAACAGTAAGGAATGCAACATCCGGAAGATGAAAAGCTCGGAGTACAACCAAATAGTCATAAAACGACAAACAGTAAGTGGAAACTGAAACGGGCATAAAGATCTAAATAAAAGATTCTAAATAAAGGTGTTCAAGATATTTGAGATTGGAATCTCTCCTCAGGCAGTGATGGATACACGGGTGTTCAGATCACATTCAGTTCCTGTTATCCCTATTAAATGTCCTGGCAAAAGGACAAGACGTAGTGTTGATAGAGATAAAACAGGAAATATGGTCAGAACTGTATGTATTTCTCTTTCCAAATCTGTATTCCACATATCTTTTAGACGTATAATAAATCTTAAATATGAAACAGCGATAAGAGGAACTAAACACAAAAGCAGCAATAGCGCAAACTGCTTCAATACTTCCGAATATATTGATATAGAATATAATGAAATGATTTAAAGACAAAAAAAATACAATAAGAAAAGTGTGTCCCGGAGCAATGACAGTTAGATGAACAGGTGCCGTTAGAAACACAAATATTTCGGTAAATACTTAGAGAAACGAAAAGTAAGATATTTGGGTGCTGCTGCTGCTGCGGCTGCTGGTGGTGGTGGTGGTGGTGCTGCTGGTGCTGGTGCTGCTGGTGCTGCTGCTGCTTCTGCTACTGCTGCTGCTACTGCCGCTAATGATGATGACGACGCTGATGAAGATTATGATGATTATGAGAATGAGAATAATCTTGCTGATAACGGTGATAATGATGATGATGATGGAAACAAATACCATCACCAATTCAACGAGGACGAAGACGACTATGATGATAATGATGATGATGATGATGACGGTGACTACGACGACGACGACGATGATGACTATGATGATGATGATGGCGAAGCAGTAAAACCGTTAGTCGTTACCTGTGGTCAAAAGTGAGGTGATAAATCAGAATACTGCAGTAATATTCATATACAGCCATTTACGTTATATTGAATTCATTCGCCATGAGTATGGTTCAGGATATATCAATTTTAATTGATATTACTCTACTTAGAAAGACGTCCACCATTACGAAACAGGTGAATGTCTCCCTGCTTTCTCACATAACAGTCACCTTGCAATATATCCGTGATAGTAAATGCTGGTCCGGTAGTTTACGATTAATACCAAACTAGCAAAACTTTTCAATATTTGGAAATGCTCAAAGTGCTATATCCTTCCTACATAAAAGTATACAAACACATACTGATGTAAATATATTTCCATCTAGCTATTCATGAATGCATATATCTATCTATCCATCTATCTATCTATCTATCTATCTATCTATATATATATATATATATATATATATATATATATATATATATATATATATATATATATATATATATATATATATATATATATATATATATATTTATCTATCTTGATCTGGACGGATGCTAGTCGCATCGGCTCGCAAGTAAGTTGGCCTTTTATATGTCAAAAATTTTGCAGTTTTAAAATATTTTTTTGTGGAAGAGGTGTATAAGACTATACACTTCGACCCTATTGGGTTTTTGTAATAGGAAGTGGCTCCTTTTGGAGTTTATTTCCAAAAGTTTTTGATTTTTCTCCGGCTTATTTGCCATATTTCGTAAAACAAATATGGCTAGGCCTTCACACGAGGTCGATTCGCCTCTAATGGCAGGCAAGGAGACTGACCAACAAGTCGTTCCACATTAACGAACACAAGACGTAGAGACCAGGAATGCTGCGTTTACTACTACTGCCTTCACCACCTCCACTACCACCATTACGACCGCCACCAACGACAACAAAACCAAAACCACTACTGCCACCGGCATCACAGCCACCACTACCACCAAGAACAACAATAACAAAAAGAACAAGAACTCCACTCCTCTTTTGTTCCTTTCACCACAGACAACGGAAGGAGAGAATGAGAAGAGCATGATCGCCAAACAATTTGCTCAAATACGCATGAACGCCGAAAAAAATTATGAGAAAAATTTCCCGCCACTTCGTAACTCATGTGAAGGTCAGAGGAGTACACAAGAAGAAGGTCACCCATCTGCCACAACAACAACACCTACCAGCATCACAACCGCCAACAACAACGCTAATACAGCAACAACTGTCACCTCTGCCATCAACACCAGCAACACCACCAACAACAATAACAAGATCAAAACAAACTTCGCCGAGGCGATAAGGCAAAAAGCGACGGTAGTATCTTTTACTGCACAACAGATAAAAGATACAAAGGCTTTACTTACAAAAAAAATGACGAGGTACGGATCAACATACCACAAGACATACTAGAAGACACAAACAAAAAGACAATTATTTATAAAATTTTAAACGCCAAAACCAAGAAACTAGAAAAAGCAAGCACGGAAAAGATCGAAAAATGCTTGAGATCTGTATGGCCATATAAAGATTATGTAACTTGGTGGCATAAATTTGTCCATGCGCAAGTTATTCTTCAAAGTGAAGAGTTAGCGAAACGATTCTCAACGCTAACTCTTAAAACAGAAGACCTAACAATGATGCCGCGTTACCTTGGTCAGAGGGTAACAAGGGTTATCATAAAAAATATTCCTCGCATGGTAGATACACTATGGATAACATCAGCCGTATGTGTCGATATGGAGGAGGTCGACATATTACAAATTAATGTTTCTGAAAAGCAACAGTGGGTGGGTAAAAAAATGGAGATCCTTCTCCATATTACCCAGGAGTCACTAAATAAAATATCCAGCTACATACAGTTACCATCAACGCAAAGGCTGTATGTAGTGGTAGAAGGCAAACGACCACGCTGTTACATATGTGGCAGTGAAGCTCACTTCCAAAAGGATTGCAATTCTGCCGCGAAACAACAACAACAACACGAACAACAACAACAACAACCACGGGAAAACCAAAAACCCAAAACACTAATCAAGCAGCTATATGCGAAAACGAAAGAACGGCAACAACGAACAAACCAACCCAACCAAACAACACCACCACCTGAGCCAAAAGCAGAAACAACACCACCACCAACAACTAAAGACAGACCAACACCAACACCAAGAACAACAACCAAGAAGACAATCACTGAGAACGAAAATAACAAGCAACCAACACCAACAAAAACAGCAACACAACCACTCACACAAAGACACACAGACGCTCACAATTTGCCCCTACCCCCTTCCGATTCCTCAGAACCTTCGTCGGAAGAGGAAAGTAATGAGGAATGCCAAATAGCCCAGAAAGGAAGGAGGAAGAAGAGCAAGCAAAGAAAAGCAAACACAAACAAAGCAGGGAGATACACAACTCCCGAAAACACTCCAGACACAAACACAAGCAACAAAACCCCAAAAGCAAGCACACACACAATGCTCACTGCCATCAACACAAAAAACTCAGAGTTGATGGAATACATCAACACAAAAACAAACATAACAAACGAAGACATAAAAACCAGCAACCACCCGTACACAACACCACCAGAACACATCAAAATACTACAAATAACTCCAACCCGGCACCACATACTAAAATCTATTTTTCCCAAGGCAGTTGGCAAATGCCAAAAATACCTGGCGAAAAAATTATACAGCGATCTCCTCGAAGAAAACCCGAAGGAGGAGACACAAAAACTCTCGAACGGTAAGTGACTCTCTTTAAAACCTTAACACTCACATCAAAATTATGCTCAAGATTGGTTGTGTAAATACGCGTGGCTTGGGGTCCCCTTGGAAACAAGGGTACCTCCTAAACGACATAAAGTCACACAAACTAGAAATCATAGCCATAAGCGAGACCAGACTCCATGATCCGCGGGCCCTAACGTCCATGTTTGGTAGACAGTTTAACATTTATTTTTCTCCCTGTCTGCCGAGAATGGGCGGTAGTGGAACGGCGGTACTCTTTCGCAAGAGTCTGGATCTCGAAGTAAAGACAGTATTCACAGACCCGGAGGGTAGATTGGTTGTTCTGGATGTCGGTGGCAGCGATGGGTGTGCTTTTCGACTCATATCAGTATACGCACCACCTTTAACAGGTAGGCCGGATTTCTTTCGACGTCTAGAAGTATTCCTAGGAACGTCTCGTCCTTTACTTTTAATGGGGGATTGGAATGCTACCTTCGACACGCATCTAGACTACGTAGGAAGAGACAACAATAGAAGAGGATGCAAATGCCTCAGAGACCTGCTCAGATGCTTTCAACTGTCTGACAGGTACCGACTCGAACACCCACATGTGCCAACGTGGACATGGAGTAACCGCATTGGGTCGTCCTTTACTTTTAGTGGGGGATTGGAATGCTACCTTGGACACGCATCTAGAATATGTGGGCAGAGATAGGAATAGACGGATGCAAATGCCTCAAAGACCTGCTCAGACGCTTTCAACTGTCTGACAGGTACAGACTCGACCACCCGAATGCGCCAATATGGATATGGACAAACTGCATCGGGTCGTCGAGATCGTATCTAGATAGAGTACTGTGTAGGAGAGTAGATAAAGATAGCATAGGGTGTCCACAATTTCACATAGTCAGCTACACGGATCACAAACTTGTGACGTGTACGCTAGACTTAGATAAGACACATAGGCATGGCCCCGGTTACTGGAAACTAAACGCGTCTTTCCTGTCGAGACAGGTTTTCAAAGACCGGATTAGCACGTTAGTAAAGAGGGTTTTGACGGGAGCCATCATCAATAACAAATGGTGGTTTGCCCTCAAGAGAGCAATAAAAGCAGAAGCGGTTAGGTATAGCAAAGCACTAGCCATAGACAGAAACAGAATAGATGGTGAGCTAGTTAAGAAGCTAGAAGAGGCAATTAGAAGTGGCATCGCATCCGACGTTTTGGAGGCGAGGTTGGCCCTAGACCAACACTTCAACGCCAAACACGAAGGGTGCGTTGTCAGGGCTAGGATGCGTGCTCTAACAAACGAAGGTGTTGGAGCCGCGTGAGAGGCCCGGGTGGCGGAGGCGCAACAGGGCAACAAAGCCACCATTCGGTCTCTGGTGGACGAACAGGGGCGCGAACTGCTCGAGCCAAGCAAAATGTGTGAGGCCTTTCAGCGGCACTTTGCTCGACTGTTTGGGACGAGTGGCGAGCGAGAACGCAGGGTGGACTTCAGTGCCTACCTGCACAGCCTGCCACGACTCTCGGCAAGAGAGGTGGAGTGCTGCGAAGGTGCCATCACGGCGGCGGAAGTGAGGGACGCGATGGCGGGATGCTCGAGGGACAAATATCCGGGTTTGGATGGTCTGCCCTACGAGCTTTACAACTGTATGCCAGACTTGTTTGGAGACGTCTTGGTGGCGGTGTACTGCACCTGGTAGCAAAACGGGAGCATTCCCGGTTTTGTGAGCCGAGGAGCCGTAACGCTGCTGAAGAAAGATCCAAACAAGGGGAACGTCATAGATAACTTTAGGCCCATCACTCTGCTCAATGCAGATCTGAAAATTTTGGCCAAGATGTTAGCCAAGCGGTTGGCGCTTGTCATCGAGAAACTGATCGGCAAGGCGCAAACGTGCGCCGTGCCGGGCAGGAGCATCCATGACAACCTCCATCTGATGCGCTACATCATAGAGCCAGTAGTTAAGGAACCTGGCATGAGTGGGGCCCTGATCAATTTAGATCGATCGAAAGATTTCGATAGGGTAGACCATCAATACTTGGAAGCTGTCCTCATAGCGGCCGGCTTCGGTCCCATTTTCCGCGGCTGGATGGCTGCCTTGTACAGAGGCATCCGTTCGGTAGTTCGCATCAATGGGCACCTATCAAGACCCTTCGACATTGCACGTTCGGTCCGTCAGGGATGCCCCCTCTCGTCGCTTCTGTACGTGTTGACTCTCGAGCCACTACTGCGGAAGCTGGCGACGCTGAGGGGCATCCCGCGAGAGTTGGGATGCGGGACGAGCGTGTCGGCATACGCGGACGACATCATCGTCATAGTGTCTAGCCAAAAGCACATCGAGCTTGTCGGCGAGACACTGAGAGACTACGAAGCGGTAACGGGAGCGAAAATCAACCGGGATAAGTCAGTGGGCTTGCGGCTCGGCACCTGGAGAAGCAAGCCCATGCTATCAAGCAGCGCCTCCGTCGTGGGGCGTTGGACTGACGGTCCGGTTGAGTTGCTCGGTGTCTGGTTTGGTCCGGACCTCCAAACGGAGAAGAACTGGGACGAGATAACGAGAAGGGTGGCCACTCTAGCCTGGAAATGGGCCGAGAGGAAGCTGTCCCTAAAAGGTCGGGCGGAGGTGGTGAACACGTACATCGCGTCCGTCATCTACTACCGTCTAACCGTCGTTCCTTGTCCCGACCCTACCATCACTAAGCTGGAGCGCATCCTCTTCCGCTTTGTGTGGAAAGGAAGCGTTCCGATGGTCAGGCGATCCGTTTGCTGCCAACACCCGTTAAAAGGAGGACTGGGCATGCCGTGGTTGATTATGCGCAGACACGCGCTGAGACTGCGACGTCTCCGGCTCTACGTAGACAACGGTGAACAGCTGTGGTCGCCGTTTGTGCGGCGCGCTTTCCGGCAGCTCGTCTCCATGACCGAACTCGTGGATCAAAAAGAGGCCGAGGAAGGGCGAATGGCACCGCGAGTGTCGCGTTGCTCTCCGGCAACTCCAACACCACGGGTCAACCTTGAGCGATTGCATCACAACTAACGCATTCTATAGTGGATTAGTGGAGGTAAGGTACGACGACAATCTCGGGGCGAACCTGGGTGTCGACGAAGAATACCTGACCCGCCTGTTTAAGACGACCTTCGGGCCGGGACCTATGGACAACTTCCAGAGATCCCTGGCCTGGCAGTGCTATCGAGAATCTCTACCCGTTCGGGATAAGCTCTACAGGCATGGCTCGAGAAACACGGGGCCGACCTGTCCGAGATGCGGGCGGAGCGACGAAACCGTTCTGCACGCACTTGTACAGTGTCCCACCATTTCCGAGCTGTGGGCTTACGTCGAACAACTGCTATCGCGTGTGGGACGAGTCGGTCTATCAGCCGAGACTATCGTGAATATTGTCGCGCCTCCTTCTTTTAAACGGGAAGGAAGAGCTATTTTCATCGTACTTGTGGCTATGGCGAAAGAATATGTATGGTGGACGCGTCTGAAAGGTCTAGAGACAAAGACTTTCCTCTCTGGGCAATCTCTCATCAACTTCTTCAAGTATCATCTGAAGAGGAAGGTGAGAGTAGAAAGAGAAGTCTTGTCTAGTGAATGCTTCAAAAAAAGATGGGTGAATGTAGCAAGGATGGCACGTGTGAATAACGGAGCCACCTTGAGCATAACACTATAAAGGAGTAAAAAAAATCCAGACAAAAAACAAAAAGGCAAAAGAGAGTCACTTACTGTTATAGTTTCTGCAATGACAATATTGACCAAGGTTACCGTGGTCTTTTCCGTAGGCTTTTCTTTTCACGGCTAAACCTAAACTGTCCTCCCCTCTTTTTACACGAGAACATTACTGTGATACACGATCCCTATTGATCGCTTTTTTTTTCTCTCGGTCCCTTTTGATCGAACTCCCCCCTTATTTTCCTTCCTACGATCCCTTTTGATCGACACCCACCCTTACTTTTTTTCCTTCCCCCTCCCAAAAAGAAAAGCTCTACATTGTATTCGTCCCACCTTTGTTGAGCCCTGTGTGGCTAATAAAAGAAATGTATCTATCTATCTATCTATCTATCTATCTATCTATCTATCTGTCTGTCTGTCTGTTTATCCATCTCTTTATCTATCTATCAATCTATCTGTCTATCCATCTCTTTATCTATCTATCAAACAATCTATCTATCTATCTATCTATCTATCTATCTATCTATCTATCTGTCTACCTGTCTGTCTGTCTCTGTTCATCTATCTATCTAGACAGACAGAGAACAATAATATTAAGAAAAAAGCAGGTGACCGTAGACATTTACAACTGGAATTAACAATGAAGATTGCCACAACTGGCCTAATCACCTACCTGAAAAATTCTGATGACTGAATGTTAAAAATTGTCTTAAAACATGAAAACAAGAAGACATCATACTAAATAACAAAATAGGCAAGGAAATATCTAAGTGAATTCCAAATACAACAAATCCCAGATTTAGACGTATTGGAAACAAGCACAGAAAAAACTAAGCGTATGAAAACCCGTGCTTAAACTGCTGCCTTAGATATTGTTACTGTTAAATGGCAAGAAAACCTCTGAATGGCAAAAACCGAAAGAGAACTAATAATGGCGATGTTGACATAGCCCTTACCCATCAAGGGTTAGTGTCTTCTGATTTAAAATCAGAGACAGAAGGGTTTATCATAGCAACCCAAGATCAATGCCTACATAAAAGGAGCTACCAGGTCAACATATCTAAGAACGGTAGTAGCCTAACATGTCGTGTATGTAAACTACAAAATGAAACCATCGATCATATCTCCATGTGCAGTCTTCTTGAGCCTTACAGAGTATCTCAATAAGCATGATAGAGCAGTACAGTATATTCACTGGTAATTTGCAAAAGCTTGGACCTGCCCCATGATGAAACTTGTGGGAACACAGACAACATCCACTGCTTCAATATGACCTCATCTCACTCCTTTGTAACTTCACCGCTGACACAAGCTGACAGAAAGATAGATGCAAATAGGCCAGATATTATATTGAAGGACTTCAGACAAAAATCATGCCTCCTCGTCGATATGAGTGTCCCAATAGACATAAATGTATCTATCAAGTCCTACCAAAAACTGAGCAATTATAAAGTTCCTGGAATAGAAATCGACAAAATGTGGAACCTCAACACTAAAACAATACATGTTGTCATAGGTGCCCTAGGAATGATAGCAAAAGTGGCTGATTGCTACCTAGTTCAGATACCAGGGAATCCAGAAATGGCAGAAATTCAAAAAATAGTGCTCATGGGAACAGTTTATATCTTACGTAAAATACTGTCTATGTAATACTTATAATTTTCATATGTTTTCTTAAACATTCTCTTGAACAATATTTTGTGCAAAACCAAATATATGGCACCCTAGTCATAACACCAACTAGAACTTCTAACTTATTGTCTCCTGAGGTCTCTGGCTGAGACTTAGAGTCAAACTGTACAAATACAAAGCAAAAGTCAAACGTATAATAATAAGAAGTAGAAAAAGAAGAAAATAATAATAATAATATGTATCTATCAAGATAGATAGATAAATAGATTCGAATTTAGGAGTTAAAATACTTTGGGGAGGGGCATTTTGGTCGTTTTGGTGGTACTGCTGGTTAGATGTAGTAGTAGTAGTAGTAGTAGTAGTAGTAGTAGTAGTAGTAGTAGTAGTAGTAGTAGTTGTGTTGTTGTTGTTGTTGTTGTTGTTGTTCGTGGTTGTGGTGGTGATGATGGTCGTCGTCGTAGTAGTGGTGATGGTGGTGGTGTTGAGATGATGAGGATGGGAGATTGTAATCGCTTTGGTGCTGACTGCAGTTGTGATGTATGTATGTATATATACATATATATATATATATATATATATATATATATATATATATATATATACACACACACACACACACACACACACACACACACACACACACACACACACACACACACACATGCTGTTATTAAGGCGGCGATCTGGTAGAATCATTAGCACAGTGGACAAAATGCTTACCGACATTTCGTCCGTCCTCACGTTTTGAGTTCAAGTTTCTCCGAAGTCGACTTTACTTTCCGGAGTTTTATGAAATAAGTACCAGCCGAACACTGAGATTGATGTAATCTACTTATCTATTCCTGCGAAAACATCAGGGTTTGTGTCTATAACAAAAAGGATTGTTATTTCCATTTCGCTTCTCCAAAGTCTTGCTCTGACAAAGTAATGGGCTGCATTTCGACCGTCCTTACATTCTTAGTCCGACTTTGCCAGTCATCCTTTCTGGTTCGATAAAATAAGTACCATTTGATTAATGGGATGAATGTAATTGATTTAGCCGCTCCCACGAAGTGTTTGGCCTTGCGCTAAAATTTGGTATTATTTTTGTTACTATTGTTGCTGTTGTCGTTTCTCATGTTGCATTTTTTTTTTCTAGCTCTTCGCATTCTGGATGTGTATAGATACCTTTTAGTATCTAGGTATCTGTCGGTAGGTGTCTTTATTATTTGTTATCATTATTAATAATACTCTGATGCTATATTTCTACAATACTAGGTCGCTTATACTGGGTTGTGTTATTCGAAGGAGAAGATCTATCTGTCTTTCCAAACAGTTAAAATATATCATTAGGAACTCGTTTTTTTTATATTCTGCCAAGGGTTTATATTACTAAATCAATCTAAGAGCAGTTCTTTTGATATGTAGCTTATTTCTCAGGCAAGTCGCCATAGGGACGTAATTCTAAAGAGGTGACATTTAAGAAAGTCAGTTGGTAGTTCAATAAGAAGAATTAGGTAAAGGGATTAATATGGATGTAGAAGGAATTACTTGTTTGTAAATCCCGGTTAGTAGATATTTCAACTATTTTTACACTAGGATTACTTGGCATAACATGCTGTATTTTTGAGACTAATTCGAAAGCGATTCTATGTATATTTCTGTGTGTCTATGTCTATTTCTATTTTTCTCTGATTTTCTTTGTCTATATCGTCGTTTCATTTTGTAGTTTTCCCCTATTCTCCTTGCAACTCGTTTATATTTAATGTTTAGTCTGCAGCCCTCATAATTTCTGTTACAGTACTTATTATAATGCTTTCTGTTCTTGAACGTATATCATATTTCTTTCGTTACATTCCAAAAGCTCATATTGCTGACAACGGAAAATTGAATAATATATTGTCGGAAGATATCGGAATTGTGAAGATAGCAGGTGAACAACCTAAGTGGTGGAGCTTAACTGGGCCGATGGTGTGTGATATAGTCTATTTTCCTAGCAAATTCTTTGTCGTCGCTCTCTGACACCTTTCCTAATACATACACACATATACCTACCTTATTATTATTATTATTATTGTTATTATTATTATTATTATTATTATTATTGTTGTTGTTGTTGTTGTTGTTGTTGTTGTTGTTGTTGTCTTTGCACAGCTTCTAACGCTGGAGATGTACTACGGTGCTACCTGTTCATTGCCAGTGAACCTAATTTTCGAGCAACATTTGAATGAGCACGTGCATTTCGAAAAAAAAAGGAAAGAGAAATAAAATGGTGATAATTATCTGCACAGGAAATATAATCAGTGTTTTATAAATATTAAAAATTGATTAAACCAACTGTGGAGATGCATTATGATGTATCCATTGGTTTATCTTTTATTCCCAGTTAGATGAATTTTGCAATAAACGGACATGGTGGACGATCTCTCTTCTAGTAAACATGCTGGCCCTAGGCTTAATTTTGTTTTGTGTGGAGGTTACGGTTTTTTTAACGAGTACAGGGAATATCGTTTTCACCAGTTAATATAAGGTTTTGCTTTAGATAGAATATTTCATTTATTTGTAATTGATGGTACTCGTCATTAAGTATTGAAGATTAACGTCGATGTTATTGCTGCATGTCTCGTCTTTGAATGTGTAATGATCAAAATATGATTGCAGAATCTGAATTGAATTCTCTTTTTTCCATGGTCCCTTTGAACTTTGTCCGGATTTTTGTGCTTTTTTTTTTCTTTATTAAAGTAATATCTTTATTTCCTTAACTGATGGAGTAGAAATACTACATTTTGAACTTCATACCACGTACGCACGCACGCACGCACGCAGACACACACACATTGCTGAGACCCCCTTCGGTCATGACTGACCATGGGATTGCACCTAGAAAGTTACCCTCCCAGGTACAAGTCTGGGCAAGGTTGTTTTATGGAAGACCAGCAGTCGCCCATGCATACTGGCCTCCCCTCTCCACGCCACCAGTGTTATCCAAGAGAAAGGCAAAGGCTGATACAGCTTGGCACCAGTGAAGTCGCAACTCATTTCTACAGCTGAGTGAACTGGAGCAACGTGAACTGAAGTGTCTTGCTCAAGAACACAACACGCAGCCCGGCCTGGGATTCGAACTCACAACCTCGCGATCGTAAGCTCGACGCTCTAACCACTGAGCCATGCACCTTCACCACACACACATACACACACACATATATGTTTCTGTATTTTAATAAAACACTAACTATAATAGCGATCCACTCTTTTCACGTATTCAAAAAAAAAATATCCGGCAGTAAAATAAAACAGGGCCAACTGTCTAGTTTGTTTCGTATTAGTCACACAAGGAAAAGAGTGAGAAATCTTGAAATTACAAGGCTTGCTTGAGTAAAGTTGTAAGCTATTGTTTAGTGAAGGACGGAAAGCATTTTAAAACTTTGAGTTATAAAATAATCGTTAAGTGATGTTTTTATTTCTTGTTATGTGATTATTTCTTGTGATTTAACATGAAACAAATAGAATTTATCGGCTGGGTGACGCATTTCATCTAACAATATTGCGCTGCTTACTATTATGTGTCACATTTCAGTGATATTTGATGTATATTATTATTTTTCATGATGAGTTAGTGCGAGTATGATCACAATTATATAGTAGAATATGCTAATTGCTAAAAATATTATAAAAACTATCTAATTTTCATAACAAAAATAAACTTAATAATGTACCTCAGTATATGTGAACATATTTAATTCTTCCTAATAAAACAACTAAAGTGACTATATTAAGCTAATTTAATATTCTATTATGTGCAATTTTTATACACTATATTGTTAAAATTTGAAAATTAGTTCCTGAAAATAACAGCGTGATATGCAAATTCTAAAAGCTGTTATAAAATCAACGCCCGAATCGCAGATGCGGTGGACACCATTCATGCGAAATGCAAATTTGTTTTAAAAATATAGCCCAGTATTATACAATATGTAAATTTTACTGATTGATATTTGTGGCTTGCTTATTTGTTATAGCAAGTTTGCAGTAATTACATTCGTACCTTTTCTTTTTCAATATTCCTTTGACGTATGGTTTCAAATTCCGCCGAGGTCGACTTTCCCTTTCATCCTTTCGGGGTTCGATACATTAAGTACAGTTGAACACCGGGGTCGATATAATCGATTAGAACTCTTCCCTCCAATTCCTGGCATTGTGTCAAAATTTGAAACCAATGTTCCTTTGACGCATAGTGAAGTGATATGGGTAATTTGGTTCAGGATTGTACAGTTGTGAGTTCGCTTCCTGCACTGACTGTTTCATTGTGTTATGCAGAAAGAAACTATCTCAGGCCTACTCACTTGTAACGTATACTTACCGGGTGTGGTGGATCGCTCTCTTCTTGCAGCTATGATATCTTGGATGTGTCACTTTAAGATAGTTGGCTTGGCCCAGAAGACGACTGCATGAGACTTTCGTCATTCAAAACAATTACCGAATGCACGGCGCGTGTTATCAAGTCATAGTAAGTCTCGAGTAACGTCTGGCTTTAATGCGTGTACGTCAATGTGAACGAAAATATTTGACTTACAATAATGGAATAAGACTAATATAACTCTTATTCTTTGTATTTGAATAGATATTAACTAATGTAAGTTAGCTAATCCGTGTAGGTATGTTTTATATGTAATGAACCAAAATAAACTTTTGTGTACACTTGCGTAGTATTACATTGAGTGACTGTATGTGTGTGAGTTTGCGCTTGTGTGTGTGCGCGCGTGTGCGCGCGTTTGTGTTCGTGCGTGCGCGTGCTCGCGTGTGTGTGTTTGTGTGTTTGTATGAGAGATTCACAAAGCAAAATGTTTGAGCAAGTGTAGAGGAAAATATAAGAGTAAAATTGGTTAGGTTTACCATTCAGGGTTACACATCAATCATTGTCCGAAAAGAATCTGTCCGATACTGACTATAGGACACAGTTCTTTCATCTAGTTGCAGTGGTTAGGCTCATGCCAACTGTAGACGACGGAAAATTTTGGAGCAACAAATCATTCTCCAGCAACTACGGACCCTCAAAAATGCTCAAATGAGGGAGCGTGTAGTACTCGAACATCTGAGACGGTGAGGTTGCTACACACTAAGGCATCTTAGATCATACTATACAGTAAGACTCCTCTTGTCTGATTGTATGCAATCACCCAAAGACAAGTTGCAGCCTCTGTCTCACAATCTTCTCTTTCTCACTCATAACTCACATTTCTTTCTTCTCATCACTCATGTACGAAATCCAGCTGTTCCTACAATAACACGATGACCAGTTCGTCGTCCTCAGAACGTTGGCCCTTGGGGTCTACTTCATTCATCAGGTCTTTTCTTGAAAGTGTTGCATTTTTAACAATTTAAGCACAATGTATATATTATCAACCTGCTCTGTGTTGCATTGCACGTGATGGTCTTGGACACAACCAAACATAGCATATAATCTGTGTGTGTGCGCGTGCGCGCGTGTGTGTGTGTGTGTGTCAGAGATACAGAGAGAGAGAGAGAGAGAGAGAGAGAGAGACAGTGTGAGTATGTGAGTATAATTGAAGAAAATTCCTCTCTCGTGAATTAGTCTTTCCAGTATTAAAGTTATTTTTCCATTCCTTTCTTCATTGTAAATGACGCTTCAAGTATTTCTCTCTCTCCCTCTCTCTCTCTCCCTCTCTCTCTCTCCCTCTCTCTCTCCCTTTCTGTTTTTCTTTCTCTCTCTCTCGCTTTCTTTCTCTCTTTCTCTCTTTCTTTCTCTCTTTCTCTCTTTCTTTCTCTCTCGCTTTCTTTACCTCCCTCTCTCTCTCTCTCTCTCTCTCTCTCTCTGCGTGTGTTTGCATGTACTTCATGAAACACACATACTTCGATATGTTGTTGTTGGCACTCCGTCGCTTACGACGTCGAGGGTTCCAGTTGATACGATCAACGGAAGAGCCCGTGACACAGTGTGACAAGGCTGGCCCTTTGAAATACAGGTACAACAGAAACAGGAAGAAAGAGTGAGAGAAATCTGTGGCGAAAGAGTACAGCAGGGTTCGCCACCATCCCCTGCCGGAGCCTCGTGGAGCTTTAGGTGTTTTCGCTCAATAAACACTCACAACGCCCGGTCTGGGAATCGAAACCGCAATCCTATGACCGCGAGTCCGCTGCCCTAACCACTGGGCCATTGCGCCTCCACACATACTTCGATATAGACAGCTTCCTATACACACATATGTATATACATAATATGTTGCGCTCAAACATTACCTCAAGGTCAGCAATTTGGAGGTAGGGAGGGATTAAGTCGACTACATCGACCCTAGTGCTCAACTGGTATTTATTTTATCGATCTTCATAGGATGCAAGGCGAAGTCCTCCTAGACGTAATTTGAATTCAGGACGTCAAGGTGGACGAAATGACAGTGAGCACTTGTGTAACATGCGAACAATTCTGTCAGCTCGCCGCCTTATACTTGCATGGTATATTGGTTTCAAATATTGGCACAAAGGTAGCAATTTCGTGGGAGGAGGTAGGTCGATTAAATGCACCCCAATGCTCAACTGGTTCTTATCTTATCGATCTCGAGGGGATGAATGGAAAAGTCGACATCGATGAAATTTAAACTCAGAACGTGGAGACGGATGAAATGTCGCTAAGCATTTTTCCGGCGTGTTATTCCTTCTACTTGTTTTCCACCTTCAATACAATATTGATACGTGTAGCTGGTTACATACACAATAATTGTATTAAATGGCAACTCTAATGCAATGACATTTAGCATTCTCCTCATTCAATATTATATTGAATGTTTGGTGTATTTCCTATTAATTGATAATATTCGCTTCCATCTTGTTTGTTACCTGTTTCCAATTGCTTCCTCTTACTTTCTCTCTCTCTCTCTCTATCTTTCTCTCTTCTCTCTCTTTCTCTGACTATATATATCGAGAGCGACACACACACATACACACACTTACATTATATATATATATATATATATATATATATATATATATAGAGAGAGAGAGAGAGAGAGAGAGAGAGAGAGAGAGAAAGAGAGCGAGAGAAAGAGAGAGATAGGGAGGGAGAGATAGGTAGGTAGATAGATAGAGAGAAAGACACGGAGAGAGAAAGAGGGACCAGCATTTCCGCTTCATATGCTTGTGTTATCTCATCATCTTCTTGCAGCCCCTTAAACTGAAGTTATCTACTTCTGTAATGAAATATTGTTCGTCCGTACGTTTCTTTGTTGTGAACTTACTCTCAAGTTCTTATATAACGTCTATTTTTCTACTGTGTATATATTACCGTCTAATAATGTTATTATAATGTGTAGCTCAGGGCAGGCTATGCAGACGTGTTTGTGTGCGATTTATATAGTATGACTTTTATTGTTAATGCTGTGCTAGTTGCTCTTTTTGTTGTCATTGTTTTATCTGTGTTTCTTGCAATTTTTGATGATAAAGTTCCTGTTATTGCCATTCTTATCCCTCTATCCAATGATCAAATCCATTCCATTTCTGAGCAAGCCACCTTCTGCTAAATTTAGGATTACATTGTCTGCTTCTTTCTTCGTTTATGGGTGTGTTTACATCCCCGTAACGTAGCGGTTCAGCAAACGAGACCGATAGAATAAGTATTCGGTTTGCAAAGAATAAGTCTTGAGGTCAATTTGTTTGACTAAAGACGGTGCTCCAGCATGGCAGCAGTCAACTGACTGAAACAAGTAAAAGAATAAAAAGAATATAATGAGATAGACATACATATATATACGTACCTACACATTTACATATATGAGGGATTCCTGCCATTAGGTAAAAGAAAACAAAAGTTTAGTTAATTAGGATTTTACTCAACATATAACTCTCTCAGATTCACATATATTTTGCGGTAGTCCTTCAGTTTTTCTAAGCCCTATCAAAAAACTTGTTAGACAACCAACTCTTCACATATGCATGCATACATATATGTATACATACATACATATCTTACGTACACACATACATGCATACATGCATACATACATACATACATACATTTCGTCTTCCTTTAACCAAAGGATTTTAGCCCAATAGTTAAACGCTATTATTTTTAGGTTTATTTCCTCCGAGAGTGACTATTCTTAAGAAGGAATATTTCATGCTCTGGAAGCTTCTAACTTCTTATGACGTCAAGTACATTTGAGTGTGTGTGAGAGAGAGAGAGGGGGGAGGGGAGGGAGGAGAGAGAGAAGGACAGAGAGAAAGTGTTTGTGTGTGTATACGTAATTATATACACACACAGAATTGCCACCTCGTACGCACCGTCAGAGATATATATATATATATATATATATATATATATATATATATATATATATAGAGAGAGAGAGAGAGAGAGAGAGAGAGAGAGAGAGAGATAGATAGATAGATAGATAGATAGATAGATAGATAGATAGATAGATAGATAGATAGATAGATACTCCCGCGTACATACATACACACACACACACATACACACTTATATTTATGAGTATGCA
>NC_142934.1:44411017-44431017 GCF_046866305.1 Octopus bimaculoides
CAGTTCTAACCAAAAGCTGAGAATAATTGGTAAAATCCTCTTTGCACTTAAGGATATAATTTCAGCTAATGGTGTTGACATTATAGATCTCAACTACCTGTACTATGCATCCGCGAAAATGTTAACGATTCTATGTGGTGAAAAGATTAGATGACGACAGCATTCCCACAAAAAGGTTACTTTGCAAGATCATATTCAACAAGAAATTCAGTTACTTATGTCTAACATAGAATGTTTAAAAATCCTAAAGTTTGACAAGAATTTCAAACCAAATATAATACGAAAATTCAATAAAAATATGTGAAAACCATTTTTGACATCGATACCACCATAGAATCCATCAAGCAAAAGATATGTGCTAAAGATGTCCGCATAACAAGATAAGAAATGTGTATTAGATTCTTTGAGGACAACAACATGTTAAAAAATAACCCAAAAACTTTTTAAATGAAGATACGGAAAATAGCAGTTACACTAATGTCTGTTCCATCAAAAGAAGGAGTGCAGGAATTTTGGAATAAAATTTGGGAAGTAAAAACACACAATGAAAAGGCCCCTTGGATTGATAGAATATCTACAGACTTTGACTCCTTACAAGACCAAAAATGGGAGGGCATCAAGGTAGATGATGTGAGATCTGCTCTCAGGACGTCAAACAAATAGAAGTCTCCAGGAAAGGATAAGATTCCCAACTTCTGGTTGAATGCCTTCTCAGAGAGCCATCAACTGCTAAAAAAAACTTTACAACATTATTTTGCAACAACCTAGTATGATTCCCTCTTGGCTAGTTAATGGTGTAACATTCCTACTTCCAAAAAATGAAGAAACAAATGAACCAAAAAATTATCGACCCATAACCTGCTTAACAACAATGTATAAGACGCTAACATCTGTCTTCACTGAATATATCTATAGCTTTTTTAATAGAAAGTGACATATTTCCTAATGCGCAAAAAGGACGTAAACGTGGGTTGTTCTATGGTTGTAAAGGTCAGCTTCTCATCAATAAGATGATCTTGGAAGATTGTCACAAACGACACAAAAACTTGTCGATAGCCTGGATAGACTACAAAAAAAGATTTTGATAGTCTATCACATAGCTGGATTTAAAATTCTGGAAACCCTTCCAAAATTGTTGTCTGTAAGTATGATATCCACGCTGACTTTGAACAGTGACAATGAATCTCTTAATACTGGAGATGTAAGAATTTAATGTGGCATTTTCCAGGGTGACTCTCTATCATAACTCCTCTTTTGTCTAGCCTCAATACCTCTCTCGAAATTCCTGGATGATGTACTGTACGGTTATAAAATGTTTGATAAAAATATAAATCGTCTAATTTACATGGATAATTTAAATCACTTTGCAAAAAATAACCAACAACTACGGGGCTTACTAGCGATTGGTAAACAATTCAGTGATGATATCAGGATGCAATTTGGCCTCGATAAATGTGCAAAACTTAACTTTATCAGGTGTAAAATGACAGAAACATCCAATGTTAATCTTGAACAGCAGAATGTCATAAAGGAATTAGAACCAGCGGAGAGCTACAAATACCTAGGGGTATTTGAAGGGGATGAAATCAAACATTCAATGATGAGGGAAAGAATCAAAAGAGAATGCTATCGCAGAGTAAGACAGAGCTGAAGGCAGGAAACAGCATCGAAGCGATCAATGCTCTAGCCATACCAGTCATGACTTACAGTCTCAGTATCATTAACTGGTCAATTACTGAAATATGTACTCTTGACAGAAAAATACGAAAATTGTTGACAATGCATAGAATGGACCACCCTAACGCAGATATAGAACGACTTTACCTTCCAAGAAAAGAGGGTAGCCGTGGACTTTTTACAACTAGAACTAGGAATGAAGTTTGCCACAATTGGACTTGAAACCTACCTGAAAAAACTCTGATGACTGGACGTTAAAACTTGTCTCTAAACATAAAAACAAGAAAGCATCATACTTAGTAACAAAACAGGCAAAGAAATATCTAAGTGAATCATATTAAAGAACAGCTGTAGCCCAACATGTCGTGTATGTCAACAACAAAATGAGACCATTGATCATGTTGTCTCCATGTGCAGTTGTCTTGCGCCTACAGACATGAAAGAGCAGCAAAATATATTCACTGGTTAATTTGCAAGATCCTGTACCTGCCACATCATTAAAACGGTGGGAATACAAACCACCTCCACTGTTTGAAAATGATCACATCTCACTCCTCTACAACTTCACCATTCAAACTGACAGAAAGATGCGAATAGACCAGACATTATATTGAAGGACTTCAGGCGGAAATCATGCCTCCTTATTGATATGACTGTCCTAATCGACATAAATGTATTCGTCAAGATCTACCAAAAACCAAGCATGTATAAAAATCTTCAAAGAGAAATTGGCAAAACGTGGAATGTTTAGACTAAAACAATAATCGTTATCTTAGGTCATATGCCCGTGGGCTTCTGGTGTAGTGGTTAAGAGCGCGGGCTACTAACCCAAGATTCTGAGTTCGATTCCAAGCAGCGACCTGAATAATAATAATAATAATAATAATAATAATAATAATAACAACAGCAACAACAAGAACAACAACATCGAAAAATACCTTAGGAATGAGAACCCAGGTTCGAAACGTTAACAAGAACAAGATGAGGGAAAATATCCGTCAGTTGTAAATAATGTAAATAACGTTCAAATGTTAGTGCTCTTGGGAACTGCCCACATCCTACGTGAAATAATTTCTACGTAATCTCAAATTTTAAAACAATGATTAACAACTTATGTGGTCGATAGACTGGCTGCAGTCTTTGGGACAAACTAGACATCCATAGGGAGAAAGAAGAATTTTGAATATTGACCACATCTTAAAATGTATGACATGAAACCTCCAGTTCACGAAATGATAATGGGTGGAGTTCATAGATTTAGTGAATCGCTTTGTTGACATCAAGTACAACAACATTGTTTCTGTGGTTGGCATAAGAGAGTGAGAACCCAGTAAAACTGGCGTAGTGGAAAAAAGGTTTCCCTTAGGTCTGGTTCTATAAAACTTTCAGTGCTGATCAGTGAGAAGAGCGACGAGATGATGGAGGTCATTAATTCTTTTTCGATCCCCTTTCATATACCACTGTATTTAACTTCCAATCTAGATACATGAATGAGTACCGCCCTACTTGCATAGAAAATATACAAGTGTAGCAGCGAGTCAAAACATTTACGTTCTTGCCTTAAATGTCCTTAAAATCACATCCTACTGTCTAAAGTAAAGAACACATTGACTAATGTAATCCATTATCTACAAAGAAACGTATAGGTGATGACTGATCAACTTTTGATATCAAGTCTCCTTGATCAAAGTTGACCAATGGATTAACAACAGACACTAGTGTACAGAACTACAATTGTAAAAATCTACCAGTAACGTATATAATATCTCACTTGCGTGTATTTGTCTTAGTCGCACACGTAGGAAATCTAAATCTCAACTACGCTTTAATTTTGAAGCTCTGGAATATGGTAATATTGACTATTCTCCAAGAATATTCACGATAAATATATTTGTTACAAAAGCATTCATTTATTGCATTCATAACCGCTTCTACCAATGATTAACACCTTATACAACAACAGAAAGTAGCCCCATAGCTTTTAAACTCAATTTGGTGTTCAGTTTAATGATATGTCATCACTGTAATGCCAGCTTGCTGAATACGAAATTACACCAATATCATACGGTCATATGCCGTGAGGCTTTCTTATTACAGATCCATGTCAGATGACAATATAGATAGTTTACGGGTATATGGATGTCAACAAAGTTCACAGATAATCATGAATATATGAACTGTTTCCTCTATCGAACATTTGCAAAATAAAGTAACATATTGACTAGAGGAGACACGTCCAGTATACTTTGGTATGTTTGGACACACTAAACATTAACTATGCCCAACGATAGCAAACTATACTTGACGTCTCTTGCACATTATTCAACTCTAAGGTGTATTACTTCCAGCATGAAATTTTATAGTGAACCTACCTTCATTCTCTCCCTGTTCAAATTATACTTTTGCTCAACAGAGAAAAAGAATATGAGCAACAACTGTACCGGCTTACAGCAATGTGTGAGTTCTTTGTGCTCTAATGTATCTCTTCATTGAACGTGTTACCTTCTTTGGTTACATATCAAAGAATTAGAAGGTAATTAATTGCATATAGTTATATTGTGAAAATTCGATATCCAAAGCTTTGTCAGTGTGACTTTAAGTGACTGAGTAGAGAGGATAGCTTCTCTGGGGGTCCGTAGTGCTTACACTGTGGTCAAAATACATATCGAAAGTTAGAAATATTTTTTAATCCAAAGTGTGACATCCATGTTGGGCTGCAGAGTCATGACTCTAGCTTGCACTGCCGAGGTTCAATTCTTCCTGGGATAAAGCTATGTGCAGTAGACTAAAGTCTATTCTATGGAGGGATATATCTCCCATCTACACACACTTTTACAAAAACACGGAAAAAACACATTGATCACATGTATCAATGTGATTCATGAAATGCGAAGCTTAATTAGTAATTAAAGTTGTTGAAAGAAGTAATTACGTGTTTGTATTTACAGATCACTTTCAAAGAATTAATGATCTTCACACTAGAGAGGAACCAAAGTAAAGAGAAATAATCAAGATTACTGATAAGGTATGTGCTCTAGAAAATTAATATGACTGCCAGCTATGTTATTATAAAGTGTGTGATCTTATTAATCACTTGGAAACTACTGATGACGAATAGTATCATTTCTTCCGTCACCTTTTCCAACAGTAATAATTTTTTTTTTTAATAATATATACTCAGTTAGTAAAACTTTAGAACGCAACTCATTCCACATCCTACGTGCTAATCCTATTTAAAATGTTATTAACTGTCATTGTTGACTTCATAGTACAGACCATCACTAAATTCCTCGAATTATAACATTTCTGTTTTTTGCTTTTCACCTGCAGTTGATTGCTAATTATGTATATATAATACCGATATTCTTAAGATAATTTCTTTCTAATTCTTACATATATAGAAGTATTTCTCTTCAACATTTGTGCCAACTGTTGAGCATATAAAGGGCTGAAGTACTGTGTAGAAAAAGTTTTAGATGACTCTTGATATATTAGTATGATATTAGGCTGCGTGTTGTCGCTTTTAAAATAGATTTACTTTTATAGGAGTATATCACAATATTTACATAATTATATCGCGGCTTGACAATGGTATATTGTGCCAGAAGTAGAGAGAATAGTTCTTAGATACATTAATAACTGCAATGAATAGCTTTGTGTGAAGCTATTCATTCATAATGCTATTCGTCATAATCGACGATAGTTTTAAGCATGAAACTAGTCTTCTTACGGACATGTCAGTGTCACATAAGCGGGCCTCTCAAATACGAACTTACTTGCTGTCTATGTGAGTGTGGCGGGAGGTGAAGATATTGTGCTCATGGCACGTGCTTGAAGAAGTGCATTGTTAGTCTATCTTCTCTGGATCTTTAACTAACCTCTGTGCTGATTCTGTCTATTCCTAGTTATTAAAGATTTAAGGCTTCTATCCTAGGCGTTGTTACAGCACATTACTTCTTTTGAAATTTGGTCGTCGTAATATTAACATTTCTTTACGTTTTATTCAACAACATTCTTGTGACGTATAACAAAATAATGATTCACAATTTCAGATATTTTTACAAATGTAGATACGTATAAATATATATATGTGTATATATATATATATATATATATATATATATATATATATATATATATATGTATATATATATATATATATATATATATATATATATATATATATATATATATATATATATATATATATATATATATATATATATATATATATATATATATATATATATATATATATATATATATATATATATGTATATATACATATATGTATATATACATATATATATATATATATATATATATATATATATATATATATATATATATATATATATATATGTATATATATATATATGTATATATACATATATATATATATATATATATATATATATATATATATATATATATATATATATATATATACATATATATATACATATATATATATAACCTCATAATTGACTTACACACACACATTTACACGTACACACAAATTATATATACATGTGTGACTCTGTTTCTGTGTGTGTGTTTGTGAGAGAGAGACAGTGATAGAGGTGGGTAGGGAGAAATGGTAGCTAAAGTTTGGATGGCTCTTGTGTTTGCCGCACATGATCTATACCGGGTTATACATCATACCTATAATTGCCTGCCTCATAAATGTACTTACAGGGATAGAACACCTACACCCTTCCTACCCCGACTCCCTCCACGCTACGCGTGCGTGTTGTGCGCAGTTGGATAGAGACATAGACACATACATATAATAGAGGCAGACACACAGAAAGATAGATGTGTGCATAAGGTCACTATCAGTGACAGTCTCTAACTATGAAGGTATGTTAAACAGCACAAAGTGAAACCAATTGTCACATAAAATATAGTACTACCATATTTCTACTGCGACATTTCAAGTATTAAATCATTATTGAAGAATACTGAGGACAAGGAAATAATACAAATGAGATTGTTTTGTCATCATTCTTGGATGGACAGTCATAAACGTAGCTTTGTCCTTCATATAGTGCATGTTTTGTTATATGTATGTTCTGTATTGTGTGGTTGTGTGTCTGTGTATTCATGTTAGATAGTATGTATATGTATGTATGAATGTATATATACATATATGTATATATATATATATATATATATATATATATATATATATATATATATATATATATATATATATATATATATATATATATATATATATATATATATATATAATTTGTATGTAGTTCGATAAATGTGTTTTGTGTACGTGATTTCAGTAGGAGGAATACAACTAAAAGTATTAATGCCAATATTTAGTAGAATAATTGAGACACACGACTCATGGTTTATTAGTTGGATTCGAGGTTTAAAGGTTCTCGATGATTCATTGAACTGTCACAATGCCAGAGAAACAAGGCTAGGAAAAAATGAATAAAATACACCATCTGGTAAATGGGTCTGAGTGGAAATTTCCACTTTATGAATTCATTGTTGAGTATTGTTGGCATTCGGATTCCTATCCGAGCTAAACGATTTTCATTGATAGATACACAATATTCGGTTTTGCGGTAGCAACTAGATATTAGCAGTCATTTGTTGCTGAAGGAATGTATTAAACTACGGTTGTTTATGAAAGTGTTGTTATTATTAACAACAGAATATACCAAAACTCCAGTTGTTGCGGACACCATCTTGAAGGATTTAGTTGACGTATTCAACCCTAGTACACATTTTTAAAGCCTGATTCTTATTCTATCGATCTCTTATATGGAACTCATCTGTCAAGCTGTGGGTGGACAGCAAAGACAGACACAACAACAAATGCATTAATATATATATATGTATAATATATATATATATATATATATATATATATATATATATATATATATATATATATATATATATATATATATATATATATATATATATATATATATATATATATATATATATATATATATATATATATATATATATATATATATATATATATATATATATAAATATAGTAAGTGCAGGCGTGACTGCGTACTAAGGAGATTGCTTCCCAACCACATGGTTCCGGTTTCATTCCCACTACGTGGCACCTTAGGCAAGCGTTTTTTACAGTATCCTCCAGCTGATCAAAGCCTTGGGAGTGGATTTTGTAGACGGAAACTGAAAGAAGCCTATCATACATACATATATATATATATATATATATATATATATATATATATATATATATATATATATATATATAAATATGTGTGTGTGTGTGTGTGTGTGTGTGTGTGTGTGTGTGTGTGTGTGTGTGTGTGTACTATATTAAACAAAATTGAAGTGTTTGTTTATAAATTATTTCGTTACATCATCTTATATGCATTTTCTTAACAACTATATCTGCTTGATAAATCCAAATCTTAGCAACAGTTTATATTTTCTAATCATATGATATTAGGTAACACATTTAATTCGCCTACATGATGTGTAGAGTAAATTGAGCAGTATCAAGGTGTCAACGACCATATTTAAAATGGTTTCAATAATTCACTTGAATACGAATTGCGAAGGTTAAACACATTTTCTAAATCCTAGCAGAGAAATTGGTATGTTTTTGTCTCCATTCTTTCTGTTAATGAGCAGACGAAACATTGGCTGCCTAATTACACTGGTCAACAACCAAAATGTTTTTAAGATCAGAGTTGTAATTTCCAACTAATTTTAGATCGCTGATAATGCATATCATGGTTAAAACTGGTTGTTAGCTCTACTTTTTGGGTACGTGTTACAATAAGTCCCAACAGGCTTGTGACAGTGTGTTTCTTACCACACTCACAGTCGCACTGCCCTCCAGTATTGTTCCAGCAGTCATAGGAAGTGGTTGTGTTGTGTCAGTTTGAGGTGAAAGGTAGGTGATTTCCCTGGTCAAACACTTATTAAACTTATAAATATTCATTGAGACAGCTATTGGTATGCATATGAAGCATTTTATATTAGTTCTATTTTTCAACTGAATGATATAAACACTTCTGCTCTGCAGTATAATGATGAATTTATGAATGAATATTCTGTTTATCTTCTAACTGTTTATTGCTTCCTTCTTTCAGGTGACTCGCATTTATGTGAATGAGGCAGACAACTTCTGCTACATTTATAGTGAGGAGACTTTTGCATCACAGAAGCGCTCTATAACTGTTATGGTTACAAAGGCATATCAGCTATATTCTGGATGCAAGTTTGACGACCAAGATAAGAAGTGGGTTCTTCACATATGCTGCAATAGTTGTGCTGGTACCTCTAATACAAAGGGGCTTGTCAAAGAAGAAAAAGTAGTTCATTAAATATCTTAACATTCCATCAGCTATTCGCCCAGTACCACGCGGAGAAAGTCTACCTGCTCGGAAGTGGCTAGGAGGAAGTAGAGAAGGATGAAGGTGCTGGATTACAGATTGACCCAAATATTTATGAAGCACGCATTTCTAGATTACATCTCATAAAACGTCATCTCTATGACGTTTCCAGAGCTGTACCACATCCTAAGTACAAAGCAGAGCTGCTGGGCTCTCGTCTTCAATAGTGGAATCTCCTTGCATTTCATGTGAAGATCTCAAAATTTCGTTAGCATTAACAGCAATTCAGACATTTCTTTATAATGTAAGATGATTTATTGGCCTGCAACAATATTAATGGTCTGACGGAAATGCTTGGCATTAAATATAAACCCAGTCGCTGGAGGCCGTTCATGGATTCATCAAAAATTAATCTGAAAGGTATCTTACTGCATAATGGCAATAGTGAGCCATCAATTCTTGTGGGTTATGCACCACATGTGAAAGAAACTTCTGAGAATATAACGCATATGTTGCAATGCATGAAATATGATGAACATCAATGGCAGTTCTGTGGTCACTTAATGGTTGTTGCTCTTACGACGGGCGTTCAGATACTGCTGCTTTCTGCATGAATGGGACAGTCGGGCAAGAGGTTCCCAATATATCAGGAGAGTCTGGCTACCGCGGTAATCATTGGAGCCTGGGATAAAAAATTTTCAACGCCCACCAAACAAAATTTTCCTACCAGCGCTACAGAAAAAAACTGTGGCTCATGAAATACTTTGTAAAAGCTATGGACAAATCCGCTCAGGGGTTCAAGTATTTAACATCAAAATTCCCCGCACTGAGCGCCGCTAAGATAAAAGTAGGAGGCTTCCTTGATCCTCAGATTCGAGAGCTTCTTAAAAATGGTGACTTTGAATCAGCCCTTCATGGGGCAGCGCAAGCTGTTGGGGAAGCATTCAAGTTATTGGCGAAGAGATTTCTTGGGAACAGAATGGAAAGAAACTATGGCAAATTGGTGGAAAACCTAAAGATTTACAAGAACGTGGGATGTAAGATGTCACTTAAAATCCCCTTTTAGGACTCACATTTAGCAATTCCCATTTTACTAACTACAGTAATACCCAAGAATAAACCCAAGAATAAACCCAAGAATAAACCCAAGAATAAACTCAAGAATACTGAAAACAAATACCGAAACTGAGATAAAAATAGGAATATTAAACCAATAAACAGAAAAAATGAAAATAATCTAAACTCACCTAATCCCATCAATAATCCATAGAACTCAAATCAATATAGATGGGAATAGAATAACACAAAATAAACTAATACCTTGTGTGAGAATAGTTGACCCCGCAAACACAACCCATCAGTCCAATAAAGAAAACAGCAATAACACTACTTGGATCATAAATATCTTAATATTCTATCAGCTATTCGCCCAGTACCACGCGGAGAAAGTCTACCTGCACCTGATAGACTAAGTTGGGTATCCTTCGAGTCAGGTGAAGGAAGTGGTTAGGAGGAAGTAGAGAAGGATGACAGTGCTGGATTACAGATTGACTCAAATATTTAAGAAGCACACACTTCTAGATCACATCTCATAACACAAGGTGAAATCTATGACGTTGCCAGGGCTGTACCACATCCTAAGTATAAGGTAGAGCTTTTAAGCTCTCGTCTTCAGTAGTGGAATCTCCTTCCAGTTGATGTGAAGATCTCTCCCTACACCTCATTTTCGCTCAATATATACCTTTTAAAAAATAAATATCTTTCCTTAGTATACCTATAATTTTTGTATTTTATTATATTTGCATAATGTGTCCTTTTACCCCCCACCCCAACATACTCATACTAACTAATACTGCTTTATGTTACTTATCACTCTACCTTATAATAGAATATATTTTACTGCTGATATATGCAAACATATATAGTACTTTTTGGTGTCCTACTTGCCTACAACCATGTCTGCATAACTAGATATGGATCTTATATGTCATCTGTATGTGCATATATTTTATCATTGTGTGTTTATTCACTATATGTTGCCACTAACACGTGTTTTTTTAATAAGAACGTGTGCACATATACGTATGTTTCGCACCCACATATATATATACTACTATTTTTATATGCGTGTGTACTTATATCTATAAGCGTGTGCCTTTTCTCTTTGCACCGGTATGAGTCTATATATATATATATATATATATTTAATGGCATTCCTTCCTTTATGTATACCCTAATCAAATCACCACTAGAATTCCTATATCTATCTATACAAATGTGCAGATATACCTCTACTCACGTATAATTAATTATACTAACATTTTTTTCCTTATAGCATTTTTATATGATATTATATATATAAATTAGTTTGTATGCTTATGTGCACCCACCCCAATACTCGTATCTTTTCTTATATTCATAATGCACAATATTCTTCTATTACTTCAATATTGATACTAACTCAATGGCACTATATATCACTCTCACATTATGCCAAGCTAGTTCCTTACCTCATATTTTTATTTATACTTAAACATAGTCACTGTATAACCTTAGATATAATTACATATAATTTAAACTCTCAATTTTCTATTTTTCATTCTCAGCTAATTTATCTCCCCTACATTGTTATTTTTTAGTATTCCTTCATGCAATAATAAATTTTTGAGCGCTCTTTTTTCGTCTTTGTAGCCACAGCAAGTATTTACTATGTAAATTGTAATATCAACAATTATCTTTTTGTGTTTTTACTTATATTTAATACATACAAACGAATATTAGGTTCTTATGCAAACACAAGTCCATTTTATGCATCTTATTCTCTCTTTAACCCTTTTTTACCTCACTAACACTTGTCTACATTAACAATCCAGTAGCCCTTTATACACTATCTCCTTTAAATTAGCTTTATTCCCATGTATAATTTTTTTTTTTAAATATGCACCACACATAGTATTGTTTTTAACTGTCAGGACAAATCTTAATTCAAGTATAGCCATGCCATTCCAATGGACATTTCTATACAATCTTTACCCTCACGACTCAATGGGAATTAGAATTTCTCATCACCTTACTCATGTATAGAGGGAACGTCTCTGAAACCGCTTTCACTTATATTTTCAAATAATCGTTACTGCCTTCAATTTTTAGTTAATACCTAACTGCACTCACATTTTGTTTCTCATAAGGATAAATATGAATCTCCTAGATACTATTCTGCTATTTCCTATCTCAAGTCCTTTGTAAAAATTTTGTATATATTTCTTGCGCTGAAGAGTACAGTGATATATAATTCATTTAATTTAATTAATTTAATTATTTCTATTCAACCATGAATTTGCATGATTTTTATATCACTGTACGTAACCATCGTCTGCATGAATTAAAATTCCCTAATATATTTTAACATCTTCTCTTCTCCATATTTAACCAGATTGTTGAGCTTTATGGGATTCCTTTCCATAATTTCACAACACACCACATGCAAGTATTATTTTCATATTTGCATACTTAGGCCAGTAAGCTACCAACAAAATATGAAGAATCTACATTAGAAATCTTTTTTGGAAAAACTCCTAATTAAACGACGAATCAAATTCAACCTTTGTACAAACACACGCACACACACATACGCACACGCACGCACACGCACGCACACGCACGCACACGCACGCACACACACACACACACACACACACACACACACACACACACACACACACACACTCATATAAATAGTTTAAATTTACAGAAAAATAAAAGACGAAGACAGGTGTATAAACAACAAACCGATGTATTGGTTTGACGCTTGGGAAGGTGAGAAAGTGTTTTGCGCTTCGAGCCTACGCTCTTCTGCAGAAAGTAACACGAGAAAATAAACAGAGAGGAAATAAAAAAAAAACCTCTGAATCTAGCGGTCAATCATAGATACACACACACAACCACACAAACACACACACTCACACACACACACACACACACACACACACACACACACATTGCATGATAGATATCCAGTATTTAAAAACTGAAGGTTTGCTGCAATAAGTGCGTGAATCTAAGCGAGAAACGTTGAATAAAATCATAATTAACAGATGCTCCTGTATTTTCTTTTACTGAATGCTACGAACTTTTCAGCACACCCTCGTGTATATATATATATATATATATATATATATAAACTATGCATATGCGTGAATGTGTGTATTTATGCATATATACGAATGATATAGAGTCAGACGTACAAAATTTAAGAACGAATACTAGTTAGTGCAAGGAGAGAGTATATATTAAATTACACGATTTGCTGACAAGTGACGTGATTACAAATTTGATCTATTTCTTAGAAAACTACAAAATGCCTCCCGGATCATGGTGCAGATGTTTAAGTATTCAAATAGAGTAAAATTAAACTTTCCATAAATTATAGACAAATAATATGCATGCGTGTATGTGTATAGGCATACAGAAACTTATAATTTATGGAAACTTTTAAGTTTCTCCATGAGAATACTTAAATATATGCACAGTGAGCCTTGAGGCAGTTTTGAAGTTTTATACCTATTTACATATTATTACATAAATGTGTGTTCGTGTGCATGTATGTAAGTATTCATGCAAGTATATACGTATGTCTGTATATTTATATATATATATATATATATATATATATATATATATATATATATATATATATATATATATATATATATATATATATATATATATGAATATATATGTATGCATATACGTATACATATATATATATGTAGCTTTGCATATATGCATGTATGTATCCATCTGTATGTGTGTGTATGTAAGTATGTACGTATGTATGTAAAAATTGCACGTATGTGTAAGGATATATATATACATATGCGCGTATATGTGTAAAGATATAGATAGGTAGATAGATAGATAGATAGATACATACATACATACATACATGCATACATACATACATGCATGCATGCATACATACATACATACATACATAGAGGATTATGTTAACTCTTGTGCGTATTTGATCGTTTGTAATAAACTGAACACTGTCCCCTTCGTTAATTCCTTACTTCTCAGTTGTCCAATGAGTATACATGTGCAGTACATTGGACAGGATTGACGTGTTGTATGTACACAGAAACGCATATATAAAGGAATATTCACATTATCATAGAAATACACACGTATAAATAAATGAAAATATATATATATGTATATATATATATATATATATATATATATATATATATATATATATATATATATACTACCATGCGTAAAAATCCAGAAAAATAAATAATTATTAATTAACAATGTGGAGTACTAGAGATAGCACCATCATACTAGTCAGAAACGACTTGTGGTCTTAAGTAGTTACTGGCTGTTATTTTACCATGCTGCTGCTAACCTTCATCATTAATGAAAGACATAGAATCTCAATTCTGCCGATACAACGTAACTATCGAACAGCAAAGTATTCGTTGATGGCTAACATTTCGTTTACTACACAAACTCTGAAGTGTTATTTTTGCTTTTTTTGTTTTTTGGGGTTTGTTTTGTATAATAAATCTTTTTATAAAGGATCACTTGGTCAATGAACCATATATAACGATCTATTGAGCAAACGTACAAATATATCAGATCGTAGATTATTAGATTTTTGAATAGTAACTTCTTCGATAACCTCAGCCGTTTGGGCGCTAATAGCTATCCATATACACTGTGGTACAATAAGTTTCTCCATGGGACATTTGCGAAACAAAAATTTGGAACGGTATCCTCCTTCCAAACTTAAGTTTCTTTAAAATAATTTATATCAGCAGCCAGTTTTTCTTTTAATGAAATTTAATTTTATTCCCATCAAATATGACTAAATGAATTATTCCCCCTATTATGATTACCTCTCGATTTTGTCAAGAGCATTATGTGAATTCTGTGAGTAACTATTTTACTTTGAACCGCAGTGAACACTAACTTGAAATTGTCTCGTAAATATATTCATATAAACTACCTGCGTATGATGTAATATAACGTGATATAATACACAATAATAGAATATAATGTAGTATAATGTAATATGCGTATTTAATGGCTCACTATCCTATTTTATATTTCCATTTGCATTATACCTTACTTTTCATGGTAAACTATTTTTTCTGTTCCTCACCTATGACTTAGCTCCTCTGTATCTTCTTATTGCAATGCACGTGGCATTTTGAGCACATATATACCATTAAATGAATATAGTTTTATTTTGTACTATGCCACAACAAATTACATTTTTTATGTTATTGAAATCATAACTATTCAACGTATTTTTCTGGCTTGCAACTTTTTTTTTTTTTTTTCATCACACTTTACTTGTAACATTTCTGCAGGGGATATTATTTATATAGTAAAACCCTTTTTAAAACGTCATATACCACATATTTTGTACTTGATGTCTGATAAATAATTGGCCCTACTGCTAATGTGCACTACAACATGTGTAGGTTTTATTCTCCGATCTGGTAATATCCACATTGATAATTTGATATGCTGATAGGTTTTTATTTCTTCAAATTTTTTTAAGTATAAGCTTCTACGTCACAGCTACTCAGATTAAGAGGCATCGTGCTTCAGAAAATTATAAGCATCATCATTAGTTTCGGGATGCGGTCTACTATTTTGGTCTAACGAAAACTCAGATTAATTTTAACAATTTCAAAAACAATCCTTTTTTTTTTTTTTTACAAAAGAGCCGCTTCTCATCGTTTCAGCTAAGATCAAACAATACTTAATTTCAAAATCTATACCCGCGATATTTGTGTGTGTGAGTGTTTGGGTGTTTGCGTGTTTCGTTAATTTCTTTGGTCATCATGAGTATCTATCTATTTATCTACCCTACTTCATATATATATATATATATATATATATAAATATATGTGTGTGTGTGTGTGTGTTTATGTGTGTTTGTGTGTGTTTGTGTGTGTGCGTGCATGCGCCTGAGAGCGTACATGCGTGTATGTATCAACCTTCAACGCCACCATTACCATCAGTAACAGAAACAGCATTAAAACCAAAATCAAAGAAAACCCAGCACCATTAGCAACCCACCATCCTTAAAGACAAACAACAACAACAGCAATAATACGTTAAACAAAATAAGCAACGCCATCTAAAATAAAACACAACAATGACATGAGATAATAAGGTACAGAGGCGCACTTTAAAACTTGAATGAAATGTCTTCAACCTTAGGTTAATGAGGATTGATTTAAATCTAAACTCCAAAAACAATACAATTAACAAGAACAAATATGACCACCACCGGCATCAGCAATACACGCACCATCGCAAAGTCAATAATATCAAAGCCAACTGCATGAAAGTAGCTGCCCAGCAATTTCAGGATACTCATCTGACAATAACACCAATATTATCAGCATTGTAGCAATGTTTGTTGCCACATATGTTGTATGTCGGTACAACGGAGTGTGTATGAGAAAGGGAGTGAGGGAGAGAGAAAGAAAGAGTATGAGGTGTGTTGAGAATTTATGGCTTCGCTCAGAGGTGTAATGGCTGAAGAGAATCTGGTTACCATTTAACCACCTGTGATGATACAGTACTTCTTCTCACCTCATTCCTTTCCCTTTTCATCTATACTTTTCCATTCTTACATTCATAAGAAAGAGACAAAATTTGTTGGCTCTCATAAGAAACTGTTCTTTCCTGGCGATATTGTTACTAACTATTTTTGGTGACAACTATTGGTCACTGCTGCTGTTGGATTTTACATACAATTCAAGGTATCTTGGAAGAAGACATCAAGTGGAACTGATACTAGTCGTTCGAAGAGGAACCATAAAGAAATTACAAGAGCTATTTAACTTAGTGTTTTAAAACGACTGGATACAAGAGAAAATAAGAATCGGGTACATTTCTAAAACATTAATGTTTGCAGCATCTACAGCGCAAAGAACACAATAGAGAGAAAAAGAAATCAAATGCTCAAGAAGCCATTTCGTTAAGTGCTCGTATCTCTTTTGTTTTGCTGATTTAATGCGATGCTTGAAATGGAACGGCTCCAAAATGTATGGATCAAGGATCAGACTTTATGTGTTTGTCTGAAAAGCATGTTGATAATTATTACAAAGCTAAATGCTTGTATGATGATATGTTGATAAAGGGGAAACATTTGAAAAACATTTTTTGGCTTTTCAAATTGTACAGCATAAAAATGATAATTTAAGCTGCCAATGCTGATACAGAAAGTAATTCAAATTATCCTGAGCAGATGAAGAAAATGATTGCTGAAGGGGCTACTCGCAAGATCAAATTTACAATGTGTACGAAACTGCCCTTTTCTGTAGCATATACCCGCTATTACATTTTTTCACGAGCAGAATCAACACCAGGATTTTAAGTGTCCTAAAACCTGTACGACACTTCTCCTCGGAGGAAATGCATCTGCTTATTTGAAAATAAAGCCTCTACTCGTTTATCATTCCTAAAGAATAAGAGTTTTCATGAGTGATGCAAAATTTAATCTGATTTGGCATTTGAAAGGACACATGAATGACTAAGAGTCTTTTCGAAGAGTGGCTTACAAGCTTGTTTTGGACTACTGTAGAAAATGACAGCCCCAAAGAATTATTTCCAACAAAGCATTGTCCATTTTAAAGAATTCGTTAACCACTAAGTGAACTTACATATGATGGGAGAGAATCAATTTTCTTTAATGGATGAATGTGCGATAGCTACTTGCAAGAACTTTCAAAGAACTCATGAAAGTCAATGACTGGAAAGATAAAGCTACTGTTGTAGACTAGTGGAAGAAGTTTAACATAATGAACGCTGTGATAGCATAGCTAAGACATAGGATGAAGGATTACAATGTTTGTACAGGCAGAAAATCTACAGTTTCAAATGAGATTAGGTAGCAAGAATCTACAGAAGATAATGTGATTGAGTGACTAGTATTTTATAGACAAAGCTCATCTAACAAAAGTCGATGCTTTTAGAAGAGCAACTTAAGAAGAAAACAAGGAATCGGAAATTCCACCAACTCCACTTAAACTGACTACAATGAATATTGCTTGTGAGTTCGTCCCTAGGATGATGGCCTAAGAAATTTTGCTGATAACAATCCTAACATAACAAAAACTACTAAAGGGGTTTACAATGAACTCAGCTCCTACACTGTGCAACATAAAGAGATAATAAGATATAAGCAAATAACTTTGAATAAGTTCTCCCTTCCTTAAGCAGATACTCATGAACTAAGATAGATAAGTGACCCTCATCGTTACATTAACTCACATCTCTCTTACCTTTTTCTAATTTAGTTGCAGATGAATTCGATATGATTAAAATCCTCATACGTACTACTGCTCAAAATTTTGTTTCTTAATCAATACATATATACTGATATCAAACTTTGGAACAAGCCATCAATTTCGAGGGAAAGGGCAAATCGATTACATTGACTCCAGTACTCAACTGGTACTTATTTTATCGATTCCGAAAAGATGAAAGACAAAGTCGACCTCGGCTAAATTCGAACTCAGAACAGTAAGACTGACGAAATTGCGCGAAGCATTTCTTCCGGCATGGTAACGTTTCTGCCAGCTCACTACCTTAATGATTACATATGTATTCCTGCAACTCTTATCATATTCAACATGTAAAACTGGATATTTCCTCTATAGTGTAGTCTTTTTAGGTATATCTATATATATATGTTTTCAGTAGTTTGCCCTTAGTACTATTACCAGCTATTAACGCTATCCCTCAAGTTTCTTCCCCACCAATATAAATAATGTACCTATAAATTTGCCAAGATTAGGTAATGTAAATTAATACTCCACACATTTCTCTACAGTCGCCACTTCACCATCATACTTTTCTTCTTCCCTTGCCACCCCCCTCCTACAACGTCAATTATTCTCTACTCGCTCTCCCAACCCGTCTCCAATTGAAACGAATTACGACGCACATCAGGCTTGTATTCTATGGAACATACAACAGACTCCAATAAATGTCCTGGGATTTATCTTATCGAAAGCGAATCTACTTAGAATCGAATCCACAGGTTTTGTTTTATCGTTGTTGTCTACGTCGTTGCTGTTGTTGCTATTGTTGTTGATGATGTGGTTATGGTGGTGGTGTTTTGTTTCGTCTATATTTTATATAGTTTTGTGATTCCTACTTCTACCATCCTTTCATTCTCAAGCGCTCTCTCTCTCTTTCTTTCCTTGACTATCACCGTGCTGAAATGAATATTTATAGCATTATTTATTGATGAAGAACATTATTGATGTATATTACTATAGGTGTGCGTGGCTCTAGCCGTTGACGTTGTGGGCGTTTGTGGGTGTGAGTGCGTGTTTGTGTGAGTATATATATATATATAGAAAAAAATTAAGGTACTCAGAAAACTAGATGTTTGTACATTTACAGATTTTTATTAATGTCACATATTAAATAAGGCGCTTTTCACCTAGTCGTGTAGGATTTTCAAATCCTACACGACTAGGTGAAAAGCTCTTTATTTAATATGTGACATTAATAAAAATCTGTAAATGTACAAACATCTAGATTTCTGAGTACCTTAATTTTTTTCTATATAATTTCTGTACATCACCTCCAAACCTTCCAATATATATATATATATATATATATATATATATATATACATATATATATATATATATATATATATATATATATATATATATATATATATATATATATATATATATATATATATATATATATATATATATATATATATATATATACATAAACACACATACTCTGAGGTGGCTGCATGGTTAAGAAGTTTGCTTTTGTTATCGATGGGGTCTTGAATTCAGTCCCATTGCGCAGCAACTATCTTCTAATATAGTCACAGGCCGAGTGAAGCTTTGTCGTGAATTTAATAAACAGACACTAAAAGAACCCCACTGTACGTGTTTGTGT
>NC_142934.1:44436017-44483517 GCF_046866305.1 Octopus bimaculoides
TATATATATATATATATATATATATATATATATATATATATATATATATATATATATAAATATATATATATATATATATATATATATATATATATATATATATATATATATATATATATATATACATATATACATATACATATACACTACCCTCCTCCCCTCCTCACCGGCACCCATCATCGACCCTACCGCATCACCAACTCTTTCACCTGAACTTCTACCAATGACATCTATTGCATCTCCTGCTTTCTCTGCCATTCTCTGTACATCGGAAAAACACCTCCGAGACATCCGCCTTGGTAATGATACCCTGGCGTCACGCCATTTCCGTTCTACCGGTCACTCTTTGCAACACCTGTCCGTTCTCATTGTCCTTGCACAGGGGCCATCCGGACTCCCGTTTGCGCTGTGAACATGGATTAATCTTCTCTCTTCGCTCCTTTGCGCCACATGGGTTCCACTCTCCACCCCACTTCATCTAACCTCCTGCCTTTTTCTCTTTCCTCTCTGCCTCTCTTCCCCTCTCCCCTCCCTCTTACTTCCTCCTACCCACCACTCCTCTCTTGCTCCGACTCCTACGTCTCTTAACTTTTCTTCACTCCTACTTCTCTTCACCCCTACTCTCTTTCTCTCTTCCGTCTTACTCTCTTTCTCCCCCATCACAGGTACGAAGGGGATTGCGAGGATGGTTAATCGCGAAAATAAAATGGGAAAAGTGTGGTATGTCAGTTTATAGTGTGTGTGATTATTTAATTGATATTGAAGTGTATCAATCTCCTGCAGGATTCGAAACGGTTAATCGAAGCGGCTGTTGTTTACGTCTCAGTTTTGTCAATCAAAATAACCCAAGGTTGCGGAACATCCAGACATTATTGGCATAGAACAGTGAGAGGTAAATCTTAATTTGATTTTTTTGCAACCCCAAAGATTCCGCTCGCACATTCACATAAAACAAGGCAGAGGGCCAGACTTTAGATCGTGTAGGTGCATTTTTACCCACACCGATGTTTACACTCGGCCAGTCATACTTCGATATGAGTAGAGCAACGGGCTCCAATAATTACTGTCGACCAAACAGAAAATATCGTCTACAAAGAAGTTTGGTAATCATATTGATATTATCGAAAAGAATATGATTCGTAATTTAAATGTGAAAACTTGTGAACTTTGTGTGTGTATAAGAGTATAAAACAAGCGCAAAGTTGTGTAAACAACTAAAATAAAAGTATATTTAAATAACATTTTTTTGTTAAAACTTTTTATGAAGTGGTCGATGGAAGCTCTGGCTTTCGTTAGGGGTAGTCCACATAACTATTCATGATACAGAGGGTGAGAGCCTATTTTAGTTTGGGAGTGAATCGTCATCACATGTCACTTCGTCGCAAGCACATATATAGCTGCAATAGAATGTTGTATCACCAACAATGATGTGATTTCCCTAAGACATCACCCAGTAATCTATCAAGTCCCTTTACACATTTCTCAATACATACTGCTGTTATGACTTACCTCCCTCATTTTATGCCTCCATCGTAGACGGGTGGATTTTCTAGCATTAATTAACCTTTTTGAAGATAATGAGTATATGTAGGCGTAGTAATGTTTCCTGCACTCGTGCATTAGCATATATATACACGTATGCACATTCACACACCTATACGAACGCGCGCGTGTGGTCGTTTGATCTGCAAAAAATAGCAGTCATATCTCCCTCATCTCATATAAAAACACTCTCTTAAGAAACAGCACCTTTGTAAAAAAAATGAGATTGTCACGGCTAAAATGGCTTTCATCATAGTTCGGCTCAAACTGAACTTACCTGGGGCTAAACAAAAATAAATCAGATTTACTGGCATAGGAGGGACACTAAAGATAATCCGCTATGTATATTTATGGCTGGATGGTTATGGGTTTTGACTATTAGTCAGTTGGATTACAGCTGACGTGGAGCTAAAAAATAAAATTAGCTGAGTGAGATTAATGTTGTCTTTTCCCTTCACAAGAGATTTTTTTTTTTTTAAGGTAATGATAAATGTTGATTTTTAACCCTTAAATGATAGATGTTTTTTCCTATTTGAATCAACCCTGGGCCAATCTCTGATAAAAGGGTACTACTTTGACGTACAGTCTACCGCAGGATCCGTAATCTGCGCTAGGAAATTATCTGAACAGCGTTAAGAACTAGTTTAGAGTTTAGGGTTATGGTAAGGTTTCGGGTTAGGATTGGGGTTTAGGATTTCGGATTATGGTTAGATTTTAGGGTTCGGGTTAGATTTTCTTCCTAGGGTTAGGTTTTCTTCTTTGGATTAGGGTACTGCACACGAAAATGCACGCTAAAATGTAAATGCCTCGGTAGATCGCACGCAACGTGGCACCGATAAAAGTACATTTGTTATTTATTGAGTTTGGAATATATTTTAAACAGATTATCTCGTAATAACTAGAGTATTTAGAACAAATTGCTTCCACCCTCGATTGTTCGAAAGCGAAAACTAAAGTTATTTCGACACCATGATACACAATCATTGGCGATAAGGATTGTTCATAAGAAAAACACTCGCTAGAAGAAATAGAGAGAAACCACGACGTGGATGGTTGAGAAAGATCAAGGAATGCCGAAAGTAAAAAGCAGTGAAATGCATTAGGTTGTTGGTTAACTGGCGTAAATGGAGAATGAATGTTCTGTGTCTTGTGTACGTAAAATCTGCAAAGGCAACAGTTATTGATAGTTTGATAAATAGTAACGACATTGAAGTTGTTTCTCATAAAACTAGTTCCGTCTTTACTTTCGAAGTCTCAGTAGACTTCGTTGCAAAAGGTTAATTATATTTATATTAGTGAAACATGCTTGCATAATGATAGATTAAATATAGTCTTGTATGAACCTGCATTTTGTTTATTGACCTATTTGTGTATGTTATTGTCTAATGTGCTAGAAGGGGTGACAGTATGTTCTCTTAAACTTCATGCTTCTTTTTTATGTAAATTTCCATGATATGAAAAAAAAGAATAATTGGTTTCATGTATAGAAAGAATGACAATAAGATTTTTGCTTGACATACCGTCAGTTCAAGGAAATAAGATCACAAATCTTTCATGGATGTAGAGTAGGAGGAAAAGAGTCTGCGAATTTATTTTAGTTTTTATATCACATTTAATTTTATTTTCCATTATTTTCTTCTGGTGATGTTATTGGAATACTTCACAGTAGCATGCTCCATCTTTCATCTTTTATAATCCAACCAGGAGCCAGTTGTTGTTGTTGTTGTTGTTGTTGTTGTTGTTGTTCTTCTTCTTCTTCTTCTTCTTCTTCTTCTTCTTCTTCTTCTTCTTCTTCTTCTTCTTCTTCTTCTTCTTCTTCTTCTCCTTCTTCTTCTTCTTGTCTCCACATCTATACAATATACGTTTTACTCTCCATCATCTATAACTACTACTACATCTAGTTGTAGAAGCAGCAGCAGCAGCAGCAGCAGTGGTAGTAGTAGTAGTAGTAGTAGTAGTAGTGGTGGTGGTGGTAGTAGTAGTGGTAGTAGTAGTAGTAGTAGTAGTGGTGGTGGTGGTAGTAGTAGTAGTAGTAGTAGTAGTAGTAGTAGTAGTAGTAGTAGTAGTAGTTGTTGTTGTTGTAATGTTAGCGGTTGTATCAGCAGTGTTATTAGTATTTCTTTTAGTACTATCCTTATTGTGCTTTTATTTGTTGTTGCAGTCGTCGTCGTTGTTCTTCTTTGTTGCTTTCTTTGTTTTGTAGTTGCCTTTGTCGTTGTTTTTTTATGCTTTTGTGTGATTATTGTGTAAGATTATTAATTTTGCAAGAATCTCCATGAGAAACTACGTTGTATGTCGCTTTAACAAAACCTCGTTTCTTTTGTCTGACGTATTTGTTTGTTGTTTATTATATTTTAACTTTTAATAACTGTTCACAATGACTAGACTCAACAAGACGAACCAATATCCTCAAGTAACAAGAAAGTACGAACAATAAAACATTGTTAACAACTATACTGATAAAGAATATGAAAGAAAAGAGCAAGACAAATCCTTGTGGGGGTTTTATGTGAATGTGTATACGTTTGTATGAATGCATTCTTATTGTACGTGTGGTGATTGATACGTGTATAGTTTTGATGTATTTAATATTATATGTTTAATAATTTCACCATCATGTAATTAAAATCAGCTGATGTACTACTTAATATTTTGTTTGTACAGACAGCCAGGTTTTATATAAAAGATAGCATAAAAGATTTTTCTTTCGTCTTTTTATTTAAATTTTATTTTATCACTTCAAGATTAAAACCGTCTCGTTCGCTCTCTACTGTCGTAAATATATGAAAACTACCGGTGGTTTATGATATACCATAACTGAAACATAACATAGCGTAATAGAACATTATATAACATTCTTTATGCCTGTCATGAGGACAATATAACAGACTACAAAGGGCGAGATGTCGCAAGCCAAGGTTTAAAACAAAACTTGTTATTTCTTTATATTACCTTGTTTGTCATAAAGATTTACCAGTGAAATCACCCGTTGACGCACAGATTTCCTGAACCATAGAAACCAACGAACAAGTATACGTGTATACATGTAACCATTATATGTGTGCATGTTTATGTGTATTTGTATGTACATGTATGTATATATATATATATATATATATATATATATATATATATATATATATATATATATATATATATATATATATATATATATATATATAAACGCACATACACGCACACGATACATTCACACTTACGGACATACACTCAAGAGGGTACAAAAAGATTTGTTTTTTACGTGTAAAGATAGTAAATATTGCGACATTTGTAATTGTAGTCACGTTAGCGGTGTTAAACCATAACACACTGTTTTATTGCCGGTAGTTTCAGAGTAGATATCGTTGTATATATGTGTAAACATGTATATATGTGTGTGTGACTATAGACAATGTAATGTATATATCTTTCTAAAGGTATCCACACACACCAACACAACCACACACACACGCACACGTATATATATATATATATATATATATATATGTATATATATATATATATATATATATATATATATATATATATATATATATATATGCATATATGTGTATGTATATATATATATATATATATATATATATATATATATATATGTGTATATATATATATATATATATATATATATATATATATATATATATATGTATATGTGTATATGTGTATGCATGTATATATATACACACATATATAGAGACGTATATATATATATATATATATATATATATATATATATATATTCCAGGTGGTGACCAGTTCAAAAGACATAAGTCTCGAACTCAAAGGAACTCAAAGAAATATTTGAGAGTGAATAAAGATTTAATCCATAATCATGAGTTCGACAAAATACATTTGGTTTCGTGTGTGGCTTTTGATTTATGTAGAGGGTAGAGTTTAAACACAAAAACATACATATGCAAAACACATATATACATAAAGAAATTGTATTGCGTATAAGTGCATCACGTATGTTTATATATCTAAATGGATACATTGTTATACAAAGATATATGCACACCTACACAATACTTGTACGTATATAAATGTAAGTGCATATAAATTATGTATATGTATATCTACCTATCTACCTATTTATCTATCTGTCGATATATATATATATGTATATATATACACACACACAAGAACTTGTGTGCATATCTATGTGTGTGTGTGTATGTGTTTGTGTGTGAGAGAGAGTATATATGTTTGTATTCGTTTTCGTTTTTATTTGAAGTGGCTTTGGAGAGGAAACGACTTAATCAGAATTTTCCGCCAGGTCTGCGAGCATAATAAACTTTATTTTCGATGGGTATGTAACCGTTCTCATCTTTTCTGTTTATACAACGTAAATACACATCTGTACACACACGTTTCCGTATATATATGCTTGTATGTGTATATGTGTGGGTGTCTGTGTATGTGTGTGTGCGTTTGTGATGTGCATCTATATATATATACACACAAACACATACACACACACATATATGTATGTATGTGTTCATGCATATACGCATTCGTACATACATGTGTGTATATATATATATATATATATATATATATATATATATATATATATATATATATATATATATATATATACATATATCACACGCAAACATATGGTGGTCTCGTTGTCGTTGTTATCTTTATCTTTGGTTTTGTGCTTTATCATGTGCATTTTTTTTTATTTATTCTTTCTCATTGTTTTTCTTTCATTCCATTATTACGTTACTTCAAAGAAACTTTAATGACAGCAATACGATCGGTTGTCGTACTGATATCGTTGTTATCTAACCTACCTAGAAACAAGTTGCATCGATCTTTAGTTCTCTCTGTCTTCCTTTCTCTCTCTCTCTCTCTGTCTCTCTCTCTCTCTCTCTCTCTCTCTCTCTCCCTCTATCCCTCTCTCTTATCTTCCACTTTTCTTTCTCTGTATACACAATCGCGCACAGAGACACAGCATAATGTGAGAAAAGAGAGAAAGAATGAAACAGTGAGATGGAGACACAGGGAGAGCGAGATATCGCAAATGAAATTACATGAACAAATGAACAAAAAAATGAGTTCTCAATACAATTGTAGAATAAAATACATAGTCTAGTATAGTAAATGTATGGAGATGCAGTAACACATCGTTACAAACATTTTCATGTCTGTCTTAATAAACCAGACTATCTCACAACGACCTGTGACCTTTGATGAAATTATCCTTGATCAAATATAATTTGTACAGGAATATTTCATATATATATATATATATGTGTGTGTGTGCGTGTGTGTGTGTGTGTGTGTGTGTGTGTGTGTGTGTGTGTGTTTCTATCTATCTGTCTATCTATAAATCTGCCTATCTATCTATCTACTTATTTATATATATATATATATATATATATATATATATATATATATATATATATATATGTACATACATATGTATGTCTTTTATCTTTTATTTCTTTGTTTCAATCAAGGGACTGCCGTCATGTTGCAACACAGCCTTGATTGTTTTAGCCAAGCAAATCGACGCCAGTGCAGCATATACAAGATGTATATGCGGCAGAGTACAAGAATCTACAAAGTTTTAAAATAGATCACGTCAGAATGACGTGTCTGGTAAAAGAAATAACGATTCCCATCTGATGGAACGTACATGATTAAAATCCAGGTCTTACCCTACAGATCCGCCCCCACTCCCTACACGCGCTTCTTATGTTGGGCAGCTCAGTAGTTGAAATAGCCTCCAACAAACAAGAGAAAGTAATACAGCTTGACGAAGATGCGCGCAGGATCCTACAGATAACATCTAAGGGTGACATTGATAGACAACTGAAAACTATGATGACATTGTTGGATGTGTTTTTGTTAGATTCAGACTTATCGAAATATATAACAACAAGTATTTCAAAGAAAATGCAGGGTCACGAAAAAGCAATAACTCAGGCATGGGCTGCGAATGTTCATCAAACAATACAAAGGGGCCAGCGAAGAGGAAATTCAAGCGCTGATGGGGCTGCGAAACACGTTGATGAAGTAGCTGGCCGCTTTTCATAGAGGAGAATGGCACAAAACAAGAGGTTAGAAAGAGCCAAGAAATCTATCGTTTTCATTTGATTTCAAGACTGATAGTTTTACGAAGATCCTGTTTGGTGACACGTAAGAATAACATTTCTTCCCAGCATCCAGTGCGACTTTAAATAAGAACATGAACTTGCCCCACGCAATATCTTGATAGACACAGCAACATAACAACTGCGTTTGACATGAATGAAACAAGCTGAAAGAAAGTTCAGAAAGTTGATAAGGCATCAACGTAAGATTCCGTTCTAGGGCCCACCAGTGCGCGGTACAGTTGCTCGAGGCACCTTCGACAATTGCAACCGACGAAGATAGTGATAGGGATCTGTCGGAGAGGAAGAGTCGTCACATAAGGCTGTTGTATTTGATTGACCGAGAAGAAGAATTCTAAGAAGATACAGCGGTTCGGGGCCATCTCACTTCTTAGCATTCAAGGAAAAAATATTTCTCAGTATCTTGTCCTAACAGTAGACTAACATACTCCAAAAAAACCTGTACATTGACACATCAATACAGAAAGGCAGAAACGTTAGCACGCAGGGCAAAATGCTTAGCGGTATTTCGTCTATCTTTACGTTCTGAGTTCAAATTCCACCGAGGTCGACTTTGCCTTTTATCCTTTCGGGGTCGATAAATTAAGTACCAGTTGCGTAATGGAGTCGATCTAAAAATTTCGGGCCTTGTGCTTGGAGTAGAAAAGAATAAAGAAAGGTGAGGTTGTGGGAACACTTGATTGCATGGAACGTGCAGGAGCAAACACATAATTCTTAAGAGAAGCAAACAAAGCAAAGGGAGATTTGGTATTTCTGTGTTTAGACCTCACAAATACTGACGTGTTTATGACACATATACTGGTAGAGTAACTTCTTCGAACACATTTCCGGTAGTTTCAAAGAGCTCATTCTGGTTTATTGCGAGTTACTTCTCGATCCAAATATCAGAGTGCCAAAAGCTGGTGAAAGGAACTATAAGTAGCTGCCCTCACATAGAAGAGATGGAGTATCAACACTCTAGACAAAAAATATTTTGTGGATCTCAGGCAACATGGTCGTCGTCTAGTACAGAGAGATGTGACAGCGTGACGCCTTAATAGAATGGTGAGAGGGGGTGCTATGCTGAGAGAGTGAAGTTGAGCTACGAGGAAAGAATGAACAGGTAGAATCAGTTGGTGATACTTATGGGAGGAGTCAAGCGGTTTATCGATGGGGAGACCAAATGCTAAGTAAGAAAGATAGCAGAATAGAGCAACGAAGAGAAAACCGTGGAAAACTGACAAAATGAAAAATTGGCAAACTGAAAGATGAAGGATGAAGAATGAAAAACGAAAAACGAAAAGAGGAAAGATATTTAATAAATATTTTTTTAATATATTTTTTAAATATTAAAATTATTAAAGATATTAAGGAATTTAAAATATTAAAACATTAAATAACTTTCGAAACTTTTGAACCTTTGTACTTCGAAAATTCGAGAAACAAAAAAAGGACTTTCCTGGTTTTCTCAAACAATTAAATATTTTAAAATATTTCAAAATATTTTTAAGGTTTTCGAAATATTTTTTTATATTTTTAAAAATATTTTTTCTCTTTTCGTTTTTCGTTTCTCATTCTTCATTCTTCAGTTTTTCAATTTCCTAATTTATCATTTTGTCAGCTCTCTACGGTTTTCTCTTCATTACTCTATTCTACCATATTTCACCCTTAGCCCTTGGGCTCTCCCATCGACAAACTGCTACACTCTCCCCCAAGTATCACCTCCTCCTCCTACCTGTTCACTCTTTCCTCCTAGCTCAACTTTACTCCTCTTAGCATAGCCCTCCTCTCACCATCCTATTACGGCATCACCCTGTCATAGCTCTATTTACCAGACTCTAGACAAAGTTCTGCATGCAATAACCACCGAAAAGAGACATCATAGATGACCTAATTGTAACAACATTATAAGCTACTGCTGTCAGTGAGATCATTCAGATATTTTAGAAGCAAATCTCATGAACAAGGTAGATTTAAACGATTAAAGATAAGACCCGTAGTGCTGAGTAGAATGGGAAATGATGGAAAAGGTCCAACATTGATGGAGCACAAGTCAAGAAAAGGAAGAAAAATTTGCAGTCAGGACACAGTTGTTATCTGCTAGGCCCGCACGACCTACAGGATCTACTGGACCTGAAGCACTAACGAAGGTTGACAAATGTAGGTTGCCCCGTCACTTCAGGGATTGGTATACGTGCATACCATCTTGACCATGGTTTTTTCCCAATACGATGTCAGTAACAACTGAGAAAAGCCTAGAGAAGATCAGCAATTTTTTTTTTTTTTTTTTGTTAATATGCCTCAGTTTCCTTTCTGGTGGCCTTTCAAATGAGCTCATAGTAACATGAAAAATATAAGCCAAAGAATACAAATTGCAGGGATATAAATGTATCAGTAGATAGTATTGAAATTCACACAGGTAGAAAGTGTAGTACTAACAGAGAATTTACAGAGGAACGGTTGAGGGAGAAGGCTCATGTTTGGACTGTATTGACTGGCTGTTCAGCTATTGATGACTTTCCATTTATCCAGATTAGTAACGCCAAACAGGATGAGCAGCATTTCCTTCAAAAAGAGGGTCATGCAGGTGTAAAGAAAACAGAGAATGGCACGATGGCCGGATTCAGCCATCTTGAAAGAATGTTTCTTCAATATCTTATCTGCCGACATGATCAGTCTAAGGCCGGTTGCAGAATTGACAAGGAACATTTTGTGCAGTAAACAGCGCCATCATATTTCTCAAGAGGAAGCCCTCAATTTCTCAAGGTTAGAGAGAAATCTCCTCATTGATATATCAACGAATATGCCAGCCCTTCACAGACCAAGGTAGCGCCTGAGAGTGAATCTGTAAAACAATAAACATTCACAGATAACATTGTATTAATAGCACTCTATCCATACATAATTATCTTTCCGGGTTCTACCAAATTGATGATAATCTGAGACATGACAGAGCCGTCGAAACAACACATGGAGGAGGCTCGAAAGACAAAGTTTGCCAAATAACAGGAACTGCTAGAGTAGTGCAGAAACCAGTGTTCTGCGGCGTCCAATCTTCAAAACAACAAAAGTTGTTTTGAGTAGATTAACGGTCAAAACGAGGTATACATTCTATCACCGAAACTGCAAAGAAGTCTATATGGATAGTTATAGATTAAGAGGGCAGACCCGCAATTTATTGGTACCGGGATGCACAATCGTTTCCTGTCTTGATCATTTTTTAAGGAGGCTGATGCTGTGTAACTTGTATCCATAAGACACAAGGAACATGAATACTGAGGTTCCAAACAATCCGTGAAATGTAACACGCAACTGTACACATTCACATAGATCTCTCTCTCTCTCTCTCTCTCTCTCTCTCTCTCTCTTTATATATATATATATATATATATATATATATATATATATATATATATATATATATATATATATATATATATATATATATATAAAACTGAGAATGTACGTCTGTTTGTCTGTCTGTCTATATGTGTGCATCACTAAAACTCGAGAACTACCCGACCGATTTCTTTCAAATTTTATACATGCTTTAATGAGGGTCCAGCAGTGTCATTATCCAAAACAATATCCAACTTCTTGCAAAATGCGAGCCCAGAAGAATCTCTTATCTCTTACACTATTTTAATATTCTGCATCGAAAGTGAAACAACAACATATCTATTGTAATGTGAGATGATACTTTCAGTTTCAATAGGTTTTACTATTGATACTTTCAGTTTGTAGAAAGCCGCGTAAGTAGATTTGGTTGACGAAAACTATGAGAAGTCTGTCCTATATTACATGGAGAAATGCGAGCATGAAAAGTCATATTCTTAAGACACTCATTACAGTTCTCATCTCTTAAATTTATTGTACAAAACTATTCAGCTAATTTGTAAGTTTGTCTAATTCGTCACTTGTTTCCGTATTTAAGGTAGTAAATTATCCAAATTCTACTTAAATATGTTAAATATGTATAGTGATATTTGTAAACTATAATAAAATAAGTTTTAATATTGAGATTTTAATTTTAGGTGCAATATTTTAAGTAAAATGTTTCTTATTCTATACTTTACTAGAAGTAATAGCTTGTCCTATACTTTTACTGGTGTAATCACTTGTCCTATACTTTTACTGGTGTAATCACTTGTCCTGTACGTTCCCATTTTTACAATCTTAAGAATGTGACTTTTCATGCTCGCATTTTTCCATGTAATCCATGACTTTTCCAGACATTGCTGTTATAAAATAATTAATAATGTGTCAGTTAATAATTTAAGATTTTGTCAATTAATAATTTAAGATTTTACCTTATAAACTACTGAAAGATAATATTTCAATCTTTCCTATTTCAAACTTTTTTCGTGTTTAATTTAAATATATGTTGTTATTGAATTATTTGATATTACCCATTCACACAAAATTAATGGCAGGGATTTTTACCCTGTTGTTAGTTGCACCATGGCTCATCAAAAGTTGAAAACAACAAGATCCCAAAACTATCAGTTACCAGACTCACCTTAAGTAACCTAATTTTGCAATATTAAGAGGTCACTTCCACGCCAAAATAAATTTTTTTTTTACTTAGTGAAAATTGTGCGAGTGTTAATATAGAAATTGACCACAATATTGTTATTTAACCTCAAATAAATCCTGATATTGCAAACGTATCATCAAAGACATTCTAGTCTTCAGCAAGCCGTCTTTTTAGGGATAATCTAGGACATTACATACAACGGGCGTGTGATTTAAGTAGGGGATAATTTGGCTGCTATTTTTAGCGTGTCGAGCGACCAGGTAGAGGCTCTTTCATTGATCCGTGAAGAAATTTTTTACACATATATGCAATATATATATATATATCATCGGCAGAAGTTAGAGAGTAAGACAGCTTTACAGTTAAAAAGCTAAGAGTTTCGAATATTGGCACTTATCAGACACGAATTTGTCCATTGTCACTCTGCAACTTCTGATGGAATAACTTCTAAAATTTTGTCAGAAACGTTCTATGTGACACATTCTACCAGTATCGGAAGTTTGAAAGTGTTTAGTTAAAATAAATTAATAAATAATCTTTACGTCTAATTGAATTGATCCGAAATGGATGAAAGACAAAGTCGAACACGGCGGAATTGTAACTCAGAACGTAAAGGCAGACGCAATACCGCTTCTAAAGTACAACATTTTGTCAAAAACAAATCCTGGTCTATGCGACATATTCTACAAGTATCGGAAGTTTGAAAATGTTTAGTTAAATAATCTGTACAGCAAAGTCAATCTCGGAGAAATTTGAACTCAATAAACACAACGATAGACGAAATAACGTTAAGCGTTTCATCCGGCGCGATAACGTTTCTGCCAGCACGCCGCATTGTAAAATAGATATTCATTTTATAAATATATTCTTTATTCTTATTGCTGAAGCGTTACTTCCTTACTTTCTTACTTGCTAACATGAAATTTCATAACATTTTACCTTCGTAACACTTTTCATCTTAGTTTTTGTTCAACGCCACTAGTGATTCTGAATTCCTCATGGATTTTTCTATCATTTAAGCCTAACAAAAGTATACTTTTCATTTAAAATTTTAAAATTAATGTTAATTGATGATGTATATCCGCCTTACTGCCCTCCTTAAGGTCACAGATATTTTTATGTAACTTTCTTTCTACTGAACCAAATATCAAACTATTTATGCCAAAGTGTAGCAGAGGAGGTGTCCTCTTTAAAACTATTAAGAGTTTGCAATTTAGTTGAGAACCGAATTAGTGGTGAAGCTTGGAAGCTGCTGCGATTGACGAAATGGTGGACTTAAGAATATATTCAACCACTACCGTGGTTGACTAATATATATAGATATATTTATGTGTGTATTTGTGGCTTTGTTTGTTCCCCGCCATCATCGCTTAGAAACCGATGTTGGTGTGTTTATGACCCCATATCGTAGCGGTTCGGCAGAGGATATCGATAGAATAAGCTTTAGGCTTGCAAAGAATAAGTCCAGGAGTCGATTTATTCAAATAAAAGGTAGTACTCCAGCATGGCCACACTCAAATGACTGAAACAACTTACAGAGTAAAAGAAGATAACTATACATACATATATATATATTATAGCCTCAAGCCGACCAAAGCCTTGTGAGAGGATTTCGTACAAGGTAACTGAAAGGCTGTCGTGTGTGTGTGTGTGTGTGTGTGTGTGTGTGTGTGTGTGTGTGTGTGTGTGTGTGTGTGTGTGCGTGTGTGTGTGTGTGTATGTGTGTGTGTGTGTGTACTCCCACCATTGCTTGACAACCGATGTCAGTATCTGCGGTTCGGCAGAAGATACTAACAGAGTAAGTACTAAGCCTAGAAAGAGTAAATTCTGTGGTCGATTGTTCGACCAACGGCGGTGCTCTAGCATGGCCGCAGTTACATGACTGAAACCAGTAAAATGATGAATACAACTATGCCATTTTAATCCCGAGCAAGGCCGGTATCTCTGGTATTATTTATCTATATATATATATATATATATATATATATATATATATATATATATATATATATATGTATGTATGTATATATATATATATATATATATATATATATATATATATACATATATGTTCGTATGTGTGTGTTTATATGTACATATGTGTAGGTGTGTTTGTGGAAGCGCATGGTTTAGTGATGTAATCAGGGCTTTGCACTCACGATTTCGCGATCGTGGTTTCGATTCCCAGACCAGGCGTTGCGTTGTTTTATTGAACAAACACTTCATTTCACGTTGCTCTGCGACCATATCGACATCTAACATGTAGCACATAGTGCACTCGTACAGATAATATCGATTTAATGGAGGGAGTTAGCTTATGTGTACACAAGCATATGATTACCATAAACAAATCGTCTATGTGGTTGAACCCTGATATGTCGTTGAACGACTGGATACTCCGTGAAATGTATATATATATATGTATAAATATTCTATGATTATAATCAGTACCTCGCCTCGAAAGTCTTCTCAACTACCATAAAAATCTCTGTGACAATAAAACACTTTTTTTATGTAGGCAAAAAGAAAAATGAGGAATCCACATGACTTCGGTTAATCAGAGACGTGTTTCGAACTCAAAGTAAATTATATTTACCTATTGTTCTCCTCAGTGTAATACTCCGAATTATAAATTTGTAAGTGTTAGGATTAATTACGTACGCGACTAAAAGTCATCGCATAACCGATATTCAACCGAACTCCCAAAACTATACAGCTAAATGTGATACATATTTATCTTTTATACCCACGTGTGTGTGTGCGTGTATGTATATATATAAATATATATACATATCTGTGTGTGTGTGTGTGTGTGTGTGTGTGTGTGTGTGTGTGTATGTGTGTGTGTGTATTTAAGCAAAAATTTAGATTCAGATGAATATGGTAATTAAGCTGAGGCACTAGAATTTAGCACGGTATTGTCCATACAATTTCAAAGTAAGGTGATTAAAATCCAATTAAAATCATTTTATAATTAGCTTTTATCTATTCGTAAAATTAAGCTAATCTTTGTATCTCTATAAATTCATCCTTAGCTTATATAAAATTATACTGGTCTAGTTTTATATATGCTACTTATAAAAAAGTAGTTATTACTTATAAAAAAAACTGTTTAGATTATGATTTTATTAATATATATTTAGCATGTTCTTTTACCTCAATATCCCTTTATTAATTCCAGTATATACCAATTAATCAATATTCACAGACACCATCTGATGAGTTATTATTTTAGTGTATATTATATATAAATATTAAACTATTCCTGGATAATTTATTTTCCTTCCTCTATTAAAAGTTTGGTATATACTCAAAAGTATTCATAAATTTCTATCCTTTTGTTATAATATTCTTCTTAATAACTCTCTGAATAGCCCTAAACTCTACCTGCATAAAATATAGCAGCATTGTTTAAAATATTCAACTATAGTACTACATAAGACTTCCCGTTTCATTATCAATGGTCTGCTAGTCGACGACCCCCTTAATTGTTAGTTTACCATACCTCATGATATTGCTTCTAAGAAATCTTGATTTTTATGACTACACCAACTATGATTTTTGCCTGCTCCCTCAGCCCTACATATAACAGATGCTGCCCTTTATTCTATCAGCCTCAGATATACAAAGATTTGATAAACTAGTCTATAAATTAAACCTGACCCCATAAAAACAAAAAAAAATCAGTGACAGGCAGAGTCTTCTTGATAACTTAGTAATTTCTATTCTGAAGTGGAGATAGCATGTTCTTTGTCTACCTCATTAACTTCTTGGAGATTTTAGGTATAATTATAGTAATGTGTCCATCTGTTCTAATTCAATTAAATTCTATGTCTTGTGCGCTGAGGATTGCTCTGCATTTTAAATTGATATAATGATTGCATTGTTCAATTGAATGGAGTTGCATGAAACGATCGTACTGCATTGCCTCTGGTTATCCTTGTTGCTTATTTTGATACACTCACCCACACAAACACACACACACATACATACACACATACACACACACATATATATATAGGCAAATGTGTTGTAGAAACTGCGCCTAAACTTGTAATTGTTTAAAATAAAATTATTTACATATATACCAAATTAGTTTCAGCAATATTATTCATTTATCAATGGTAAAAGTTCAAAATTATGAAATAGACAACTGAAAATGTTCATAACAAATTTAGATTTATGAATTAGAGAAACATGTTCAGAAATTACGATGTTGACAAGTTTAAATGTTCATAAGAAACAAAGTCACAAATACGCATGCTTAAATATATCTATATATATAATTCAACCACGGTAGTGCTTGAATATATTCTTAAGTCCACCATTTCGTCAATCGCAGCAGCTTCCAAGCTTCACCACTAATTTGGTTCTCAACTAAATTGTAAACTCTTAATAGTGTTAAGAGGCCACCTCCTCAGCTACACTTTAGCATAAATAGTTTGAAATTTGGTTCAGTAGAAAAAAAATATATCTGCGACCTCAAGGGGGCACTAAGGCAGATATTCATCATCAATTAACATTAATTTTTAAATTTCAAATTAAAAGTATACTTTTCTTAGACTTAAATGATAGAAAAATGTATGAAGTATTCAGAATCGCTAGTCGCATTGAACAAATTTAGGAGAAAAAGAGTTATGAGGTAAAATATTACGAAATTCCATGTAAGTTAGTAAGGAAATAAGGGAGTAACACTTCAGCAATTATATTGAAACTATGCATCAAATCGTATGAATGTACAAAGCTCATCAGTGTTAGGAGTGATAGACAAGAAATGAATATCATCATAATTTCAGTCATACTGAGTTAAGAGGGGAGAAAACAAGTGAGAAATGAAGATAGTAGAACAAGCGATTTGGTCTACAGCTTCTTTGATCCTCTTTCCGTTGTGTTTAGGGAAATTTGTACCATCGATAAATAAAAAAATATTGTTGAAACTAGCTTGGTATATATTTAAATAATTTTATTTTAAACAGTTACAATATTTCCAAGTTCAGGTGCATTTTCAACAACAAATTTGCCTATATGTTTTTCCTGCGTGAAAATACACCTATTTTGTAATGTGTGTGTGTGTGTGTGTGTGTCTGTCTGTCTGTGTATAATATTTATATACATATATATACATACATATATACACTAGCTGAATACCCCGGCATCGCCCGGGTTACTGCTGTTCTTATTCAGGTTAGTAAACAATAAATATAAAGATATATATTCATAACTATTTCAAAATGTCTATATTACATTTTTATAAATATCCAAATTGTAACGATAACAGAATTTAGAACTGAACATCTGTCAATCTTGAAGCACTTCAGGGTAAACAATATTCATTGTGTAACTTTTTTATTGGTGTCGAAATGAATAAATTGTTGCTGCTTCCAACTCGCGCGCAAGCAACATAGAGATGGCCATGGGAGAAGCATGCACTAGAGAGACCAAGTGCAACTGTCTTGAGGGATTGACCGTGTGGTTTGTTATTCGAAATACCAAAACTTAGTCTGACTCGAAGCTGAAGCGTCTTAAATTCGAATGGAACACCTGTAGGTATAAGAGGAATTTTGAGAATGAAGGCATTTTCTCCTTTGTGAGTACCTGTGATGATTGTTGCCTTTAGGACACGGGACATCATTAAAGTAACAATTAAGCGAGTTCCATAGCACAGGTAAGATTGGTCAAGATTCTTTAGCAACCTAATGGCAGCACCCAGTTTTAGCGTCAAGTTATGCGGTGGCATCCCAGTGGGTTTAAGTGTGTTCAGAAGTTCAAACGACCTGATCTTGATCGACTGTTGGCAATTAATGGAAAAGTCAATTCTGATGTATCTTAACTTTTGAAGAAGTTTTTGATTGAGTTTATCAAACATTTCATTAGTTGGAGCTAGTATAGCTCTTTCATATAACCAGTTTACATCAGTGTAATTGACAGATAAATTAAGAAATACTTTCTCCATAAGATCCCTAAGAGAAAGTATCATTTGAACGCATGTAATTTAATTTAGCTGAAGTCATGAGTTGATGTGACTTGTAAGCTGAAGTTTTTTCACATGTCTCCAAAGCTACGATTTTTTGAAGCATGCATTGCTCATCATCTTTTGATCCTTTGGGGATAACTGGCAACATTTGACGAAAATCACCTTCAAGAAGAACTGCTACTCATCCCATCAGCTTGCTATTGTTATTTTTTTAGGTCTTGGCGGGTAAGGTCAAGTACCTCTGGCGCTCCATGATGTGACAGCACACTCATTCCAAACCGTGATGCAAGTTTGTTGGAGAGCAGTTGTCATTGCAGTGTTTTCGGAAATGCTGCACATTTGAAATTCTTTCATTGCAAGATTTAGAGGGAGTTTGAAGATGGAACGAGCTGTTCTTCCCCCACTGGGGAGGGTAGCTGGAATACCAGAAGATGCAACACTAGAAAAAGGCTAGATTGCTGATGAAAAGGACAAAAAGATTTGGTTTTCCACATGACCTGATATATGCCATAGCATCTTGTGTTCGTTCGCGCATATATAGAGGACCATCTATGAATGATGATGGGAAGATTATAAGTTGCCCCATGTTTTGAATATCTCCATCTTTCCTCAGAGTACCTTGGAGATGAATATGACTTTTAACCCTTAGCATTTTTTTCGTTACGAATGTAGATGAGGCGCTGACTTTCAACTTTAGCATACATATTAACCAGGTATTGCTGAAATAGATCACGATGCACGTATCATTGATTTGATTGTTTTGGTCTTAACATCAGTTGGTAAGAATAGAAGTTATTTGACGACACCTTTTTGATTCTAATTGGCTTTCCTGTTGCAGGTTCAATCTGTGAAATATTGAAATAGCACCTATCGTGTTCATTCAACAAAATAAAAGGATACTGAAGAGAATCATAAGAGAGGTGAGTTTCTGAAACACGTTTAATTTTGCTATCTCGACCGCGAATGAGAAGATCACGGTTTTCATGGGAGTCCCCTACCATAAGGAGGGCTACTTCATTAGATGTGGGCTAGTTAAAACGGCGTAAAATGTCCTTGACTATAGTTTCCTATAGACGTAAAGAACGCGAAACCAAATACATACACATATAGGCACTCATAGACTTGATAATATTAAAAGCAGCAAAACGAACACACACAAAGTTCAAGCGAAACGAGATGTAGTCAATACATACTTTCTGTAGCATAGTTATGGTATAAAATGTTTTAGGAAATATTTCCAAAAGAACTATTACAGCATCGGAAAGTCACCAATTAGCAAAACTTACCCTGCGTCACCAATGTACAGGAAGTCAACATTTATTAGGAACCTGTACTAATTGTTATGAAATTTAGGATTCAATGTGACGGTGAAGTAATTCTCCAAGAAAATTCAGAAGGTATAAATCAATTTTTCATACAAAGATCATTTATATTTTTACAATTTTTAAACGAACGCTGAACAAAGTGTGTACAAAGGAATATGTTGCTGCTGTTAACGTTAATTAATTTAAAACATTTCCTTTGGGATGTATGTAGCAAGACATAAATTAATTTGACATTAGTTGCTATATATTATAACTGTGTAAGGTTATATACTGTGGCATAAATGCTGACCATCGCAGTAAAAAGATTGCCCGGCGTTGAATACTCAAACTGATTAAGCAGCATAGCAGGAATAGGATAAGGCCACTAGAATAGGTGAAAAGCCATTATCTTCAAACTGATTATAAGAACTGGAATAATATGGAATAATATTTTTGTAATTATATTGAAAGGGCTGCTAAGGCTTTCTACTTCGCCAAGTTTCCAAATTTGTTATAATAACCAGAATGACATTTTTCAGATATGTTTGCGAGTGATGTGAGTGCTATCAAATCACCCAAATCTTCTTATTGGTTTTAAAAAAAACAGGATAATATTTCAGCACATATGTAGTGATAATCGTTAATGCTGTTTAAACCGCAACTCTCCATAATGAAATGGAAAATCCAAACAGTGGTACTTCAAAGTGAACGCTGTTATTCGTTTAACGTCCAGGCCGCAACTAAATTAAACACTTTTAAAAATGCCCATTACATATAATTCCTTTATTATAGCAATTGAGGAAACCTGTCTATAATGCCTACTGGAATCAGCTGTAAGTCAAATTTGCTACCATAAAGGAATTTTGTATAATGACCATTATTTTATATATATAAATATATATATATATATATATATATATATATATATATATATATATATATATATATATATATATGTATATAGGGAAGAGCGTTTGAAAATGCAGAAGTCTGTTAATGATGTTTATTGACTTGACCGGTTTTACTTTTTTAAAAACAGATTTTCAAAAGTAAAATGCATCATTTTGTGTAGCCTTTGTGGTGTCAAAAAATGGTTATCATAGATGTATTAAAATACAGTGATACAGTCTTTGACAATTATAAGAAAATGTTAAGAAATAGAGGAGGTAATGGAGTTTCGCACTTCTCCTTGAAAAATGCATTTTTTAAAAACATTTTTTCGGATTCCTACGTTTTAGAAGTCGAAGATTACGAATATGCCAACAAATTTCTTTTTGATTTCCTTCTTCCCTCCAATTTAAAATTTTGATTTTGTTTGCTTTATAGAGATCGTAGCGAATTGACGAACATTTGCAAATAGAAATTAAATACAGACAAAAACATTAAAGTGAAAAGAATTTGCGTTTTACTTGTTTGCCTTAAATAATCGTAAATAATAATTTAATGTAAAGAAACATTAATCTTTTATGAGAACCAAACATTAATGTTTAATAATTAATGTTATAAAGTTTTATAAGGGGCTCAAATTTCACCCACTTACACAATTTTCAATTTTGAACTTTTTCATCCATTTATTTATTTATCTGTCTATTTATCCCTGTCCGTTTATTCATAAAATATATTTGTTAACTAACTGTGGCAGCGCAATAGAAGACGGTGTTACTGTTGTTTTTAGCCCCAGGAAGACATTCATATCTATCTATATCTTTATACACATACCTATATGCTTATTGAATTTAAACTTTTGAAAACGTGATTTCTTGCATATTCGGAACTCAGTCATCTAAATCATAGAGAAAATAGTTTCGGAAAAGTTCAGAATTTTAAATAGGGTGTGGGGAGTGATGGTGGGTGAACCTTTGTTTTTTGTATATTCGTAATCTCCGACATCTAAAACTTAGGAATCCCCCAAAAAAATTTTCAAAAGAATGCATCTTTCAAGAAGAGGTGCCAAACTGTATTAGCCCCGAAATAGAAAATTTGACAATGATAAGAAAATGATAATAAGGGCTTTGTATTTAAACAGTTCACATAAAAGTGTTTAAAATAGGTAGTAAAATGAATTCATAATTATTTATCAGATCATCAAAAATCATGATTGTATATAAGCATATACACAGAAAAAAATTGTAGACAGTATTTCATAGGAGAAAGCGTCAAAGCTTCATCAGAAATCATATTTGAGTATCGTAAGCTAACTCTTACGGGTGGATGCTACTATAGCTTGTAACCCCATGAAGACACCTCCTCCAGTTGGCTATTGACGCACTTTCTGTGCCCTATCAGTATTTCCATATGTATTTGCATCAGGAAAGCACTTCACATCGACAACCGGTGATTGTCACACGCTGATGACGGGTCAATACCCAGAAACCCGGGTCCATGTGTATCACGTCAGGCTGAAGATGGGGAGGATGACTTCCGTTTGCAAATACTGCTAGGGTACAGAAAGTGTGTCAATAGCCGGCTGGTGGAAATGTCTTCCTGAGGCTACAAGCTACAGTAACATCCATCAGTAAGAGTTAGTCACATTTTAAAGGGAAATATACTTCACGACGTCATACAGCTAGTGTGCATACCTTGTGCGTATACATACAGCTAGTGTGTATACTAGTGTGTATACCTTGCTCAGAGATTTATTATTGCATATTTAAGTATTTATACAGAATTTTAGAGAAATGACCAATCTTTTTTCGGCACTATCATGCTATTAGCTGTCAGAAGTGAAAGTGCTCACTGCTAGTGAAGTATCTGTCTGTCTGCCTGCCTGTTGCTGGCATGTCGATTCTTTGACTACTGACTGGCCGGAGCGAGCTATATGTCTGTCTGTCTGTCTCTCTCTCTATATCTATCTATCTATTACTCGAATGTTCGCGCGTCCGCGCTAGCTAGTCGTGAGTGGTCGATCCTATTATTTTTTAACTTCAAACTTCATTTGTTTTCTATTTTGATAAATTCTCTCTGTTGAAAATTATATTTTTATATTTTAAATAATTTGCAATTTCAGGAAATATGTTTTTATATTAAATTTGTGTTTTCTACTCACGACTAGGTAGCGCGGACGCGCGAACTTTCGAGTAATAGATAGATAGAGAGAGAGAGAGAGACAGACAGACCTATAGCTCGCTCCGGCCAGTCATGGTATTAGCTGTCAGTAGCCAAAGAATCGACAGGCCAGCAACAGGCAGGCAGACAGGCAGACAGACAGATACTTCACTAGCAGTGAGCACTTTCACTTCTGACAGCTAATACCATGATAGTGCCCTTTTTTCTTCATGTCCAGTCTCCTATGTGTGTTTGGCAAGGATGGTTGCTAATTTTAGAAAAAGCGTGGGAGGTTGGTTGGTGGGGGAAAGCATTCACATAGTTTATGCAAACAAAAGGATTTTTTTGTTTCTGGGCTAGTCTGCCATGGTTCAGTGGTTTTTGGACTGGTCTTAGAGATCAAGATGGTGTGAGCGTGTGTGTATGCTTGTAAGTTCGTGGCTGTGTGTGTGAGTGTGTGCACGGTTCTATGTGTATGCGTGTATAGATATATATATACTTGTCTATGTGTATGGATTTTTTGACTAGTGTGTGTGTGTGTGTGGGGGGGGGTCTGTGTATGTGTGTGCTGTGTTGATCAGGGTGGTGTGTACATGCACATGAGTATGTGTCTCTCTGTGTATGATTGTAGTGTTATAATTGTCCGGGTGGTGTGTGTGTACACACGTATGTGCGTGTGTGTGTATGTGCATGGGTATATGTGTATCCGTACGTGGTGTTGTGTGTGTGGAGGTAAATGTGTGTCCCCGTGCGTGTGTACGCGTGAATGTGTGTGTGTACGTGCATGTGAGTGTGTGCGCGTGGGATAGTGTGCGTTCGGTATATGTGCATTCCTGAGCGTGTCTGCGCGTGCGTGTGCGTGCGTGTGCATGTGTATGTGCACTTGTGTGTGTACGTGTTTGTGCGTCGGTGTGTGTACATGTATGTGTGTGTTGTGTGTGTGGGAGGTATATGTGCGTTCATGTGTGTGCGCATGCATGCATGTGTGCGTCTGTGTGTATGTATGCATGTGTATGCGTGTGTGCGCGTGTGTATATTTTAGTGTGCGCCTAGGGTTCGGTGTGTGGAGGTATATATGCGTTCCTGTGTGTGTGCGTGCGTGTGTGCGTGCGTGTGTACGTGTATGCGCATGTATGTGCGTGTGTATATGTCTGTGTGCATGCATGCACGTACATGCTCACATGCATGCTCGTACGTGTAAGTGTGTGCATGTATGTGTGTGTGTGGTGTTTGTGGGAGGTATATGCGAAATATATGTGCGTTCATGTGTGTGCTCGTGCGTATATGTGTGCGTGTGTGTGTATATGTACGTGTGTGTAGGTAAATGTGTGTGTATGCAGAAATAAAATAAAATATAATACAATAAGATTAATAATAAAAGAAAAAAGGGGAAAGTGTACAAGATGAAAAAATGAAATTAATGAAGAGAAAAATACATAAAAATATCAGATACAAAATTAAAAATAAGAATTAAAGGAATAGAATAGAAATTAATACAATTATAAAAAATTAATAAAATTTAAAATTTTTTAAAATAATACGATCAAAAAATTTAACAGAAAACAACGATGAAAAATCGAAAAAATGGAATAAAAGTGTAACAAAGTGTGTGAATGTAAGATAGGATAAAAGTCGTTTTTTAAGGAGGGTGTAGAGAAAGTCACTAAGAGGAGTGGGGTTGTGCTAAGTCCGAAAGGAGTTTGTTTTTATAGACTGAAAATGTAACGCTGTTCCAGGCAGAGTCGGGAGTGTGTGGATCCGTGGCGTAGGGCGAGGACAAAAACGGAGATATTAGAGTTGGAGTGATTGGCCTAGAGGAAATAACGGGCAACGGGGTGTTCATACGTAGCCGAACCTCTCGTAGATTTTCGGTGAACCGATCAGCCAGCCGGCGGCCCTTCTGACCAACGTAGAGTTTGTTGCCGGCCATAGATAAGGCTGGGAGAAGTGCGGGAAAAGGAGTTTCTAATGTGGAGGGTGTGCTGATTGGATCTAGCGAGGGAAGTTGTGTTGGTGATGAAAGGGAAGGTGTGGTAGCGGGATCTAGAGCAAGGGAAGGATCCGTGTTGGGCTGGGTTGGAAGAGAGGAAGGTGTTGCGGACCAGTAGATCGCGTAGGTTACGGGCGCGTTTGAAGGAGGGCAAGGGTGAGTTGCGGAAAATTGGACCGGTAGTGGGATCTAGCTGGAGACGACAGAAGTCCCATAGGATCCTCCGACGTAGACATAGGGTGGAGGGGTGGAAAAGGTGGGGAAAGAGGGTGCGGCTGGAGGATTGGTGTGGGGAAGGAGAGAAGGCGGGGTGTGATCGATTAGACGAGCGCGGGCAAGGTTTGTTTGAACAAAGGTGGATGGGTATCCTCGATGCATGAACAGGCGGGCAGGGTACTGGGACGGGGTCTCGAAATCCTGGTCCCGGCTGCACAAGCGTTGGAGGCGGAGGAACTGGGAGCGAGGGATGGCCCGTTTGGTGTGGGAGGAATGGGAGGAGAGGTCAATGGTGAGAAAGATATCTAGGAAGTTTACGGATGTGTCAGAGATGGTAGAGGTAAATTGGAAAGGTGAAAGTTAGAGAAGAAAGAGATGAAATGGGAGAGTTGTTCGCGGGAGAGGGAGGTGCCGCGTATATAGTCGTCTATGTAGCGGCCATATAGCTCTGGGGTCGGACTGGAGAATTGGGAGTATACTTGGATCTCTCTCTCTCTCTCTCTCTCTCTCTCTCTCTCTCTATATATATATATATATATATATATATATATATATACTTGTGTGAGGGTGTATTTGTGTGTATATTTTTAGTTGGTGTGTAAACTTGTATATATGCACTTACACACAAATACGCAGTCGCATTTATATCTACTTTCGCCCGATTTTGATCGCAATGCAAACGCACATTGGACGAAATAACAGAGCATAGAGCATTTGATAAATTTACGTTTCTACTGGTGCTTAGTCTTGTTTCCTATGCTATCATTATCTCGAGTTATATAAAAAGAAATGGCCTGAAACAAAAAGCTTCGCGTTATTTAGTTACAACTCTTTCCATTCTCACTCCAAATCCTGCAGAGGTTTCCATCTAGGGACTGTCACATCAGTTTTATTGAAACTATTTAATTGTATCCATCTACAAATAAAAGGTGATGTGCCCACGTTAGATACTGTTTTATAGTCTAGGGTAGCAGCAGAGAATTTCGTATCCCTTTCCTTGTTTTGTTTTATTATCACCAGATGATTCTGACGAGCAGACATGTGAGCAAAGAGGTTGACACCTAGCCTGTCACCTTTTCTATGACATTTCCGTCCACATTGAGTGTTTCAGATAGATTTAGCTACAACATGAGGTCAACTATTATCAAATGGTGAGCGAACAATACCATCATATACGAGAAACTCATTCACTCAGTAATATTTATCCTATACGATATCTTCATGTAAGCCAAGTGAATTAGTGTTATCTTTTATCTCTTACGTATTTCAGTAACTAGACTGCGGTTATGCTGGGACTCTGCCTTTAAATTTTATTAAATGAGTTGGCCCCAGTACCTTCCATTATTTATTTTTTAAAAGTCTGGTACGTATTCTATCGGTCTCTTTTGATGAGCAGCTTATTTACAGGGACGTAAATACACCAGCACCAGTTATCAAGTGATGGGTAATTGAAGTTGAAACTTTCGAGAGAATCTAGATGTCTTTGCCTTCGATGCAGTTTCAATGGAGAAGTCGATGGTATCTATGGGAAAAGTTAGGTTTCATTTCTGTTTCATTTTTATTTCTTCTTTAGACACTTTACAGCACACACACACACACACACACACACACACACACACACACACACACACACACACACACACACACATATATAAGTATATATTATAGATAGATAAATAGATAGATATAGACAGATAGTTGTTCAAGTAAATATACACATTCATATAAATGTTTTATGTACACGCATTCACACATACACACATACACACATACACACACGTACACATTTTTTCATGTAACTCAAGAAAATATTCCCCATTTTCCCCCCCAAAAAGTTTATCATTTTCTAAAATATTTTTGAAAAATATTAATATAGTCTTTTTTGTTTTTTGTAATTTTTTTACCCCTCTAATATATCTTAGCGACGAATGTAATGGATCTAATTCATATAGAGAACATTTTGGAAAATGTAGAATATAGAATTAACGAATGCTCTGAATTTTACTCTCTTTTTAACTTGTTTGTTGAAAATGTTAAAAATCGATTGCAACATAAAGATTAAGGTAGGAAATCTTAACCGATAATTGAAGAGAAGAGACATATCATGGGTTGAGATAGAAAGGACGGGAAGAATACTGAAAATCTGAGTAACAATTGTCGACAAGTATATTTTCTTTCCTGTAATTTCTATAAAATGAACGGTTACTAGGAATAGACGTACGACCACCCAACATACACGCGGGCACGCACTCGCACACACATACATGCACACATATATACACTCACACATATATGTACAACTACCGGTATATATGTGTCTGTCTGCATGTATGTATATACTGTGCGTATAAATGCGTGTTGGAATGTGCCGACGTTTCTATATGTCAACATCATTGTATACGATATATATATATATATATATATATATATATATATATATATATACATACATATATGCATATATACATATATATATATGTGTATATACACATGTATATATATGTATATATATGTATATATATGTATGTGTGTGTATTATATACATATGATTTATAATATATATACATTTATATAATATATAATATATTATATATATATGCATTTGTATATTATATCTATATAATATATACTACATATATATATATATATATATATATATATATATATATATATATATATATATATATATATATATAGAGAGAGAGAGAGAGAGAGAGAGAGAGAGAGAGAGATTGGAGAGCCTTTCCTTTACATTAGGTAAATATCGAGCGTGTGTCGTGGTAATAACTACCGACAAGTTTCACTAAATGACTATGCCGTATCTTCGTTTCAAGTTATAGTTTTGTTCACAATACACCGTAATGATAGTGAATATATATGTACTCCCCCGCATCCGCTTACTAGGAAACGATTAGCAGCTAAAATATTCAACATGACCATAGAGATCGGATATTATATTGGACAGATATTTGAGAAATTAAGCTTGCATTCTTCTTTTTATGTCATCGTTAGAGAAAGAGAGACACCATCCTTTACACATTTGTCAGAGACTTCAAACCCGCTACGAAGGAATGCTTTGATTTTAAATTTCAGGCCAATGAACTACCTCAAATGTTTGCAGGACTGAATTTCCTGAAATGTAGACCATGGCCAGAAGAGAGATGAACCACGTCTATTAACACAAACGAAGAAACTTCCGTTGAGTTATCGGAGATTCCTTCTCGCAGAATTCCCATAAATGTAATTGGTTGACCCGAGGTTCAGAAATCTTTTAACTTTTGTTTATTTGAGTCATTTGAGTGCGGCTATGATGGAGCATCACCTTGTAAGGTTTTACTCGAACAGCTCCACGTCATTTTATTGGTCACTTTTGCAGCTAAGTCACAGGGACGTAAACAGACCAACACTGGTTGCCAAGCGGTGACAGTCGACAAAAACAGACACAAAGACACACACACACATAGATATGTATACGACGAGTTTCTTTTAGTTTCCCTCTACCAAATCCGCTCACAAAGCTTTAGTTGGCCTGAGGCTATTGTAAAAGACATCTATTCAAGGTGACATGCAGAGGGACGAACCCAGAACCATGTGGTTGGGAAGCAAGCTTGCACAAAATGATGCACAGCAGGATTGAATGTTAAAATATGTAGCAATCATTTCAAATTCCACTGACGTCTACTTTGCTTTTCTTATGTTTAACGTTCTAGCCACAGAATGTCCCATAACAGAGGATCAATGGTGGAAGAGATTCCAGCTATGACTATTTTAATTCAAAAATATTTTATCTGTCACTTCTGATCTAGTGTGTCTGAACGTCTGCTGTAATTTGGCAGATATTTAGCTATTGTTTCTAGTGTAGTACGTGGCTTTGTGTAGGCCCACTGCATTATGAATTAATAATTGCTTTTTTGCTGTTGGTTAGACCGACAATGAAAGGTATTTCACTCATAACCATCCACTATCTTATTCATGCACTGCGTACACTGGAAAGATTAACGAGTGTTTCCTTTTTAGATCGTGTGCATAGGTGTAAATGTAGAAATGGCTGCTATTTCAAAATATTCAAGCGTGATGTATAATCTTCGCAAACAGATGGCGAGGTTAAATTCTCACCCTGTTTTGCTTTTATCGCACGAATTTCAGATGAAATCTTTTTCATTCATCTTTCAGTTTGATAAGTAATAAACACCTATTATAAAATAATCTACACACATCCGCTAAAACTTCGTAGCTTCTCATAAAAATTAGAGATCAGATCTTTACGACAGCAATGTCACAGTAAATGTATATACGAGAGTCTATATAGATTACTGGGTTCTTTCCGTTGTCATGCCGCTTTATATACCTACTACATTGTAGCCAGGTAAAGGATATATAGTGGTGTTTCCTTGTTTATCGGAGTATATTTCTCCACCGTGTGATCAGGTACTTCGTTGTACCTTCTTTATTTCTCTAACTACGAATTGAAATTTCGTGAGTATTCCAGTAATGATGTTAAGAATTTAATAAAAGTGAAATAGAATTGTTATTTTCTGCCAATCCCGTTGCCTAAATAAACTTGACACACATCAACAGGAAACAGTTTCAAAAAGGCATACCTCAATAAAAGTAGGTATATAAAAAAAAAACTGTTTTCTGCAGTAAAAGCAATGACATTTTGAGGTGGATATATCTCCTTTCCGTAGTCTAAGATTTTATATATATATATATGTGTGTGTGTGTGTGTGTGTGTGTGTGTGTGTGTGTGTGTGTGTGTATGTATATATACACACACACACATACATATATATTACTCTTTATCCTTTGGTCATAAATATTCCATTAAAATGGAGTTGTTCTCTTTCCATTCATTAAATGTTAATGGAATTGCAGAATCCCCATTGACTACGTCTTTTAAAAGTTAATTGGAATCGTTTCATCTCTCATCCTTTTCAATATATCTTTTACATATTTACTGAAAGTAATTTGACATTCTTAGCTATGGCGTTAAAAAATTTTCACTGCCTATCTGTTCTGATTATCCTGTTAAAATTATTATATATATATTGGAGGAACAGTGTTAAAAGTGTAAACTCAGTACAGATGACTACCTATTCCGGAAACATGACACCAAAGAATATTTGTTGGTTATATGTTTTAGTACGAAGAACATTGGAGAAATATCTGATGTTTCGACTTAAGATGCATCAAAAGACTTTAGGAAGATGTTTCTACGACCCAGGTCGAATTAACATATCAGGGCTTACAAAGTGATTTTTAGCAATTGTTTAGATTGTCAAATTTCACTTACAGTAATTAGACTAAGTCTGACAGTGAAAATTGTGTCTCTGGATTAAAGTTTAAAAAAGGAAATTAGAGCAATAGGTGCTCTAATTTTTGAAAATGATGTCAATAGAATGAAGTGGTAATTGAGCGTACAGATTAGGTTCTATACAGATGAACACAAGATTACAAAAGTAGATAGGGACACTAAGAGAGAATTTTTGGAGTGGTTAGGATACGCTATTCCCAGATAGCATCATCACAATAATGTTGAATTTTGAGCATATGTTAAAAAAAATTATTCTTAATTTGGGGTGTGCTGAAAGAAACGTTGCAAAACCTTGCCTTTCCTTTCTCCGAAATCAATATCATAAAGTGCCAGTCAAGCACATTGTGTTGAGGGGATCCATTAATCCCATCCCTTCCAATCTTCTAACTTTGTACATATACCAGAAAATTCTTTTTATCGTAACCATCATCACTATCTTTAATCAACAAATTTTCTTTCTGAAAAAAGTATTAGGAACATCTCAGAAAAAATGCGTATGAGTTTTGAACGCTAACAACCACATTAAATGTTAACAAGAACCATTCAAGTTTCACAAATTCTCCGTGTGAATGTTTACAGGTCGTAGTATTGCTACTTTCTAGAATATATCTGTGGTAATCTGCCAGTATCATTACAGAAATATTTGTGTATTACTTCAGCTGTACTAATTACAAATGGGATTATAAACACATTTCTTAATTGCCATAATGTTTTTAATTCAACAGCTAGGTGAATGTAATTTCTCATTATCGCTATCATAATTACTACTGTAACACCTCCATCTCTGTTTCTCCTACTTACAACAACACCAAATAAATTGCAATGCACACATTTTATGGCCTCGACTTACAACATCATCATTTAATGTTTTCTGCTACTGTGTGTGCTGATATTGTCTAGATGGTTAAATATATATATATATATATATATATGTGTGTGTGTGAGAGAGAGAGAAGGAGAGAGAGGGAGATATTGTATGCTTGTGTGTGCCTGCATGTAAACATGTATGCATATATATATATATATATATGTGCATACATATATATGTGCATACATATATATATATATATATATATATATATATATTTATATACAAAGTGAATGTGTGTCTTTATATATATATATATATATATATATATATATATATATATATATGTGTGTGTGTATTTGTATTTTTCTAATCGACTTTTTTTTAATATTCCATGTATATTCTATCTAGTTATATGTTGTTCTAGTATCCATTTATTGATCGCCTATATACAGTATCGAAACTTATAAGAGCTTTAAAATGATGATGTTTAAATTCATCTTCGTCCGTTATGCTCTTTGTCTTGATGCCGTTGGCAAGGAGACAAACACATTCGTATACAGCAGTAATAACGATTATGTGTGTTTATATGCGAGTGAATGTAAGTGGGTGCGCACTCACACACAATCAATCTAATATACAATTTACAATTTATGAGATGTTACTGTTGTTGTTGCTATTATTATTATTATTATTATTATTATTATTATTATTATTATTATTATTATTATTATTATTATTATTATTATTATTATTATTATTCATGAAAACTACACTGATTTTATGTTGGTAAGTCTTTACTTTATTTTCCTCTACTTTTCCGAATGAATCTTATAAAATTCTTACACTTGCCTTCCTAAGGTGACAGAAAATCTGCAGAAACACGCACTTTCACGTTTTATGTACAGAATACGTTTATATACCAATTCCCAATTCTCTATTTTCTCTTTCAAACATATAAGCATATGCCAAAATGGCGAAATCTTTGCCAAGCAACATATGTGTTGTAATAGATGAAAATGGATCTAAATTCCTGTACTAGCCTGTTAACACCAGCTAATTCTGCCAGAAAGGGATGTCAGTCAACTGTACCTGAAATGAAACATAAAGGGACGCCCCACTGTTTCTCTCGAAATTTCAACACGAAGAATGATAATAAGAGCAGCAAAACAAAAACAAACGAATCAACTTTACTAACGCAATCGTCACCACTACCAGCAACACTGACAACAACAAGGAAAACAAGAACGACGAATGAAAACAGTACCTGCACCACTAACAACAACGGTTATGACGACGATAACAACATCAATAGAAACAACAATAAATCCAAAACAACCTCAAAACCAGGACTGTCTTTTGCTACTGTAACGCAGATGTGGGTTAATATAACGTTGGAAGACAACTCGGACTTCAACTAGAGGACCCGACAATGCCGTGTTTGATCGTACTTCTCCAGGAAGAAAAATTTAAAAAATAAAAAGGAGGAGACAGCTAGAGACAGCTTGAGTTATTGGAGATTCCTTCTCGCAGAATTCCCATAAATGTAATTGGTTGACCCGAGGTTCAGAAATCTTTTAACTTTTGTTTATTTGAGTCATTTGAGTGCGGCTATGATGGAGCATCACCTTGTAAGGTTTTACTCGAACAGCTCCACGTCATTTTATTGGTCACTTTTGCAGCTAAGTCACAGGGACGTAAACAGACCAACACTGGTTGCCAAGCGGTGACAGTCGACAAAAACAGACACAAAGACACACACACACATAGATATGAAAAATGATCGAAAATCAAGCACAAGCACAAGGTGAGAAATGATTGAAGGAAGTGTGAGAATCAGTGAACCATCAAAGAAAAGGAAAATTATTTGGAACAGTAGATGTCCTTTACCCTAACAAAGAAGAGATTGTAAAAATAGTCACAGTTACTTGATCTGCTGAAGATAATATGTCCTCATACCGTCCTATTTAGGAAAATGTTTATGTTAGATGACACAAAAAGTGGACCGAATTAAATGTTAAGTCACAAATGCAGCTCACTCAAGGAAATTTACAAAAAATTCCCAACCTCACTAACTTGGAGATTGTGGACCCCGTAGGAGTCATGGTAGTAGGCAGAAAAGGAAGTAGAGGCTATGCGCTTTGTAAGGTCAATAACAACAACTGAGATAAGAGAAGTATTGAATGGCTGCATAATGGACAAAACATCCGATTTGGATGCTCTCCAACACTCTAAAGCAACACGTCTTTGAAGGGTTAAACTTAACCAAAACAATTGGTGGTTTAAGACCACCTGGAAAGGCCGTAAAAAGAGCCGGGGAGTGGTGGACGATAGTCCTATTAAATTTTTCATTTGTTGGCTTCTTTGAAAAGAACAGTTTTATTTTTGTTTGCACGTGGTAATTGTATTTAATTTCCATGTTGCTATATTTGTTATTCTTTAATGCCTATTACCTTATCTTTGCCTTTGCTCTGTTTTAATCATTAATTCAATTTGTCTACAAAATTCCTCCTTAATCTTTACTTTCATATGAGTATATTTTACACTGTTTAGTTCATTGATTCCTAAATATTTGTATATCTCTGTTTGGTCTAATTCTCTTACCTCATTTTCACCGTGAGATATAAATGGTCTTAATTAGTTTTCCTCTCAACAAATTTGCTTTGAGACATTTTCTAAATTAAATCTCATTTTAATTTCTTTGGTAAATTTGTGTACTGTCTGCCGTTAGGTTTCCATTTGTTTATCATGTGAAGCATCCAAAACATAGTTGATTATTTGACCACTGCATTTGTATACACATTCAAGTCTCTGAAGCATGACGCTTAACGACGTTTATGCAAGACAGAAAAGATGTCCAGAGAGGGAGTCCTTCTAAATATTCTTCTTATATTGAGGAAGGGAACACGTTTTATTAGTCCCACTTTTGTCAATAACACCCAAATTATTTGTCTGTTACTGACATGTTTCAAGTAGCATTATATTACTTACCTGACTCATAACTAGTATTTCTTGGATCCAGTGGTACATAATGCTCCCGAAAGCCTACCAGCAATCAGTGTAAACCATGGCCAGATCCTTCTTTTCGTTTTTTCTTCACACTCTCCGATTATAGTTTTGCCGAAAAGTATTGTTTCCCTCTAGCATCTTGCTCACTGTCTTCGATACTATTTCCGTTATGGCTTTGTAGGAAAAACCGTCAAGGGTTTGTAGTTTCTCTTACAGTAAGCTACCAAATGTTTCTGGCTTTGTCGGTATCACATTAAACCTAACCTGAAGTTGCAAACTGTGCCACGTCTTCGTAGCTTCCAGGTGTTGTTAGTATTGTTGTTGTTGCTGTTATTGTTGTTGTTATTCTCATCATCATCATCATCATCATCATCATCATCATCATCATCATCATCATCATCATCATCATCATCATCAACATCATCATCATCATCATCTTTATTATTTTTCTTTTAACTCAATTTGTGTTGGAACTCTCTTGCATAAGTAACGGACTTGCAGCCTGCAGACTACAGTACTTTGCTATCTGTTCTTTTCAACAATTTGATACTTTCTTGATGATTCTGGTTATGCCAAGAAGCCAAACGTTTTGCGACACCTCTACCGGGCACTCTATTCTCATTTACTTTTTATTGCTATTGATACCTTCTGATATTGTCACCAAAGACCCTTATTATTATTATTATTATTATTATTATTATTATTATTATTATTATTATTATTGTTCAGTAGTTGTAGTTTTATTTTTATAACGTGCTTTCACTTCACTACTGAGCGTAGCTAGCTCTGTGTGCCTTGGGTATGTGCTGTGGCTTGCTGTGATGCTCTTATGGTTACTGTATTGAAAGTGTTTTGCGTAGGATGTGTGCAGTGCCCAGTAGTGCAATTTTATGTATGTTATATATATTTGTAAGTCCTGGTGTTTTTGTTATGTATTTGTCTGAATATTTATTTTATTATACCTAAGGCACCTACTATGATAGGAATTGTTTCTGTTTTTAGATTCCACATTCGAGTTACCTCTATTTCCACGTCTTTGTATTTTGAAAATTTTTCCATTTCTTTTAGAGAAACGTTGTCATCTGCTGGTATTGATACATCAATTAGAAAGCATTTTTTTTCCTTCGTGATCTTTGACAACTATATCTGGTCTATTTGCCTTAATTTCTCTATCTGTGTGTATTGGCATATCCCAGAGTATGGTTGCTTTCTCGTTTTCTGTGACCTTTTCTGGCGTGTGTTTATACCATCTTTTTTCTGTTGTTATTCTATAGTGTTGGCATAGCTTCCAGTGTATATAGGTCCCAGCTCTGTCGTGTCTGTGAATATATTCCTTCTTAGCCAGGACTGGGCAGCCAGAGATAATATGATTTATTGTTTCTTGTCCATCTCCACATATTCTACAGTTACTTGTTATGTTTCTTTTCATTATATGGTTTTGGTAATTTCTGGTGGGGAGGCTTTGGTCTTGTGCAGCAACAAAAAATCCTTCAGTCTCTGCATTGAGTCCTGAGCTTCTCAACCATTGCTGGGATTTGTCTATTTCTTTTGCATTTAGTTTAACCCAGTATTTACCACGTAGGGGCTTTTCTTGCCATCGTTTTATCATGGTCCATTGCTGTTCTAGTTTTAGTTTGGATTTCATTTGTTTTATAGCTTTTGTTGTTTATTCTTCTTCTTCTTCGTATTTGTTAGGTAGTATGATTTCTTGTTTGTATTTGTCAGCTTCCTTAAGTACTGAAAACAGTTTTTTTTGTTTTGCTCGTGTTATTATTATTATTATTATTAAGACACTAGTGAAGGCGCAGCGGACTCGCGGTAATAGGATCGCGGTTTCGATTCCCAGACGGGGCATTGTGAGTGTTTATTGAGCGAGAACACCTAAAGCTCCACGAGGCTCCGGCAGGGGATGGTGGTGAACCTTGCTGTACTCTTTCACCACAACTTTCTCTCACTCTTACTTCCTGTTTCTGTTGTGCCTGTAATTCAAAGGGTCAGCCTTGTCACACTGTGTCACGCTGAATATCCCCGAGAACTACGTTAAGAGTACATGTGTCTGTGGAGTGTTCAGCCACTTGCACGTTAATTTCACGAGCAAGCTGTTCCATTGGTCAGATCAACTGGAACCCTAGACGTCGTAAGCGACGCAGTGCAACAACATTAAGACACTTGTTTACTGGTCATGCTTCAAGATCCCTATGAAGAATTCTTGCAGTTCCAAGCAATACTGATTTTTGTAGGTGTTCTACCTTCACACTCGCACCAATCCTTTTCAGCCATGTCGGAAGTTCAGTGCTGATACTTCAATGTTTGCCAACTGCTGTTGATATCACGTCTACTCACTTCATTGCCGGCAACCTTCGAATTTCCCGCTTCAAATCGTTAGAGTTGTTTATTATTATTTTTTCTTCTTTTACATTGATCCTGTTGTCACCGGGCATGTTATATCGATTATCAGGCATGTTCTTACTATTTTATTCACTACAACAAGATCAGGTTTCCGAGTTCTTGTAAGGTGAGTTATTATTAATATTGTTGTTGGTGGTGTTGTTATTATGGAGTGAGAGAGAAGTGAATGCCATCAGAGTGACACTGGAGTAAAATATACGAAGCCCAGTATACCCATCAAGACTACCCGTCTAATAAGGGTACACCAGACACAGGCATCACAACTATATGTGCTCGACATGGTGATTTCATATCAAGACAAACAGCCCATGACCTTTCAGGTGAGGCTCAGTTAGAATTTTCTTCGGGTCGAGTAGCCTATCCCGCTCAAAAGGTTCCTGAATAAGGGTTCTTGAAGGATGGTGAACGAAACACCCATGGTTTGAAAGGGAAATTATCCAAACACCAAAGAATTCCTCACAACACACGGCTATGATGTTACCCCACTACTTCTGCTCGTGATCAGAGATGCGCATATCGTCAGCTACCAATTGGAATGCTCAACTGTTTAAGTTCAAACAAATGAGAAGCAAATCTGCGGTATTGAGCAGAATACTTGCTGTAGTCCATCTTTTATACCAAGACAAACAAAGTACATGTAACACTTTCAATCAGTTATGATCAGAAGTGATGAGAGCCACTGTCTGGTACTGGATCAGATCATTTATAATAATAATAATTATTATTATTATTGTTGTTGTTGTTGTTGTTGTTGTTGTTATCATATTTTCAGGCATATTTCTACTGCATCACCTACTACACCTCTGTGTTGCTGGGGGTGTGTCCAGCATTATGTGTTCTCTTTTGTTTTTGTGGGGTGCGTGAAACGATCTTGGGATTGTATTGCATCAGTTTATTTTTGTTATGGAGTATGATTGCAGTCTTCTGTTATATTAGTGATGGTATTGTGTACCGTGTGTGTAATGCAAGTTGTGTTCTTTTAATGCGTATCCGGCCTGGAGAGTACATGTTGTGTTGTTTATTTATTTTATTGATTACTTACTGTATAATGTTTCTTGTGTTTGTGGATTGTTTTGTTTCGGTTTATTGTTGAATAAATAGTATTTCGTATTATTATTATTATTATTATTATTATTATTATTATTATTATTATTATTATCATCATCATCATCATCATCATCATCATCATCATCATCATCATCATCATTATTATTATTATTATTATTATTATTATTATTATTATTATTATTATTATCATTATTATTATTATTATTATTATTATTATCATTTTATGAAATCTCTCAGCTTATGTTACTGGGTATGATGGAAAGTGTCAGCTGTTCACAGTCAGCAAACTAAGGTAACACTTGATTAAATTGTCCCTGCGAAGAATTCTTGCAGTCCCAAGCAATGCTGATTTTGATAGGTGTTCTACCTTTAAATTTGCACCAATCTTTTTCAGCCATTCTGGTAGTTGAGTGCTGGTACTTCCAAGTTCGCCAATTACTTTTGGTATCACCTCTACTCTCCTCATTGACCACAACCTTTGTATTTCCCACTTCAAATGGTCGTAGTTGTTCTGTTTCTTTTCTTCTTTCTCTTTGACCCTGTTGTCACCGGAACATGCTATGTCAAGTATCTTGCATGTTCTTCCCTATTTTCACCATAATAACGTCCCGTTTCAGATGTCTGGTTAGGTGATCGCACTGAATCGCTACATCACCTTCTGGGGTTTTCTCATACCACGTCTATGCTCTTTGTAGGATGTGATTTCTACAAAGCTTTCAATGTATCATTCTTGCCACATTATCATGTCACCTTTTGCATACGCGTTGTGCCAATTTCATGCATTTTCTAACGATGTGCCATACTGGCTCACCCCTCTCACCATATATATTGCATTTGTCGCTTTCGGTAGTGTTGTCGATTCTGCACTTCACATAGTCCTTAACCCTTGTTCTTGAGCTGCGCACATAGGTGATTCCGTCTCTATTATCAGATTACTTCTCCGCATCCATAGCCTCCGGTCTTCCGTATCTGCCTTGGTGTTCGTATCTCTTGCAAACTGACCGTGCATGTTTTCTCCTTTCTTGCCCTTTCTTTGTCTTCTTTTTCTATTATTATTATTATTATTATTATTAGTAGTAGTAGTAGTAGTAGTAGTAGTAGTAGTAGTAGTAGTAGTAGTAGTAGTAGTAGTAGTAGTAGTGGTAGCAGCAGCAACAGCAGCACCAGCACCAGCACCAGCACCAGCAGCAGCAGCAGCAGCAGTAGTAGTAGTAGTAGTAGTAGTAGTAGTAGTAGTAGTAGTAGTAGTCCCCTTTTATTGTGAAATTGTGGGCTTATTTAGCACTACAGAATGGAGCTTGTATGCCTTGAGTATGTGAGATGTTATCTTTTATTTTTCATATTTTCCTCTTTTTTTCATGTATTGAAACATCACAGCATATTGTGTGTGCATAGATGCACAAGTGTGCAAGCGTAAATACCGAAGGGTTGAGGTGTCATTGTGTATTTATTTGCATTTTCATCATTTTCACGAAATTTCTTATAGAAATGATTTCTCCTTTCATCCTGAAATTTCTAGGTATCTCTATTTCTAGATAGGGTTTCTCAATTTATTTTAGAGTTGCATTTTCTCATTGTACATCTGATATCCATTCAAAAGGCACTTCCTTTTGTGGAGGTCCCTAAGAATAATAACGATCCGATTAGACTTAATCTCCTTGATCTTCATGTTTGAGTGGATTGGCATATCTCAGATTATGGATGCTTTCTAATTTGCTGAAACCATTTCGAGTGCTCGTTTATTCCGTCTCTTCTCAACTGGTATTTCATAATGCTGACGTAACTTCTATTGTTGGCTAACATTGTGCATTCAGAGCCAATTTGGCTCTTTCTTCCCCACCTTCAAAGTGTTTGCGGTTACGCAATACAATATACTCTGCTTCCTTATATGAACTTAATACTTTCTGATGGGAAAAGTTTGAGGCTGAGTCAGTCAGGAGTGCTTAAATTTCAGTTTTGGGTTTTCACTTCGTAGCCACCGCTACTATTTCCACTCTGGCCAATTTCTCAAATATTGGTCATGTAAGACACTTTCTTCCCGTTATTTTATCACAGTATACGGCTGCTCAAGTGTTAATTTGATTCTAGCTGTTTTTCAAATACAATTTAATCATTTGTCTTTCTCCTGACCATTCAGATTTTATTGTGTATCTCTCTACTATCTAGAATACAGAAAACTGTCTCAACGGTGTATAACATTTTGAAGTGGGTACAGATTTTCTCTCTTGGTTCGTTATTTATCATAGCTAATACTGGAATTATCATTGCTACCGATATTAGTTTCATTCTCCACATCCTGTATATTTGACTTCCAAAATCTTTATAGTGTCAAAGTTTATACTCATATTGTGAGGGTGATGTTTTGCTCAAAATGGGATCCCAGTACCTATCTGCATACAGGCATCTTCATTCCAGTTTTTGATATATATCTGCCATTTTCGCCTCGTTCACTTTGTCAGTCTGGATAGGGTTGCCCAGATGGTTATGGCCACATTGATGTTAGATGCCGCTTGGTAAATTGAATCCCACTTCTTAAGCTTTCTCACATTGAACTGACGGCACATTTTCTGATAGATAAGTTTGCCTGTTCAATTTTGACTATATATATATGCGACCTTGGACCAGGTGACCTGAGCTAATGTAGCTAGTTGTTTCATTGGAAAGGTTATCTCTGTTTTCAGTGTCTTATAATTATATCCCCCCTTCCTCCTCCTCCTACTCGTCCTTCTCCTTCTCATCATCATCATCGTTTTCAGTCTTCTTCTTGTCAGAATAATTTCTATTGCATTTGGTAGCCTCGTGACTAACGAGAATATTGGCTTGGTTAACATCACCATCCTCAACATGATTATCACCATGATTATCGTCACCGCCACCAGCACCATTACTACCATCATAATCATCATCATCATCAGCAGCAGCAGCAGCAGCATCGTTATCATCATCGTCATCATTGTCGTCGTCGTCGTCGTCGTCGTCACCGTCATCATCATTACCAATTGCCATGTTCTTATTATCGCATCATCATAATTTTGTTTCATTTGTGCATTTGCCGTGCTCGTTATTCCTGTCTTCCTTGTCGTCGGTGTTTCTTTTGCTGTTGTTGCTCTTCTGGTTGTTATTGTTGATGTTATTCCTTTTATTGTCGATTTTGTTGTTTTATCTATTGTTATCATCGTTGTTATGTTGTTTCCGCTGCTGCTACTGTTTCTGATGTTGTGTTTGGATTGGAGTACACGCATTAGTTATGATTAACGTTAAATTTCCTGGTTTTTGCATTCTTTGCTTTGTTTGCCATAATTTGTTCCCATATTATTTTTACATTTTCCTTCCAATAATTGTATTTGTTTGTGTGAATTGAATGTAAACAAAAATATAATTGCAATGATTAAGGAGGTCTGAATTTGAGGTTTTAACAGGAATTAGACAATGGTTTGCAAAATTGAATATGGAAAGAAAAATTGAAAAATGTGTATTCATGTTTAGATATAATTGCTACTTTGTAGAACAGTGGGGATGGATGAGAGAGAAAGATAGCCCAGAGCTAATTGCATTATATTGTAGCGCCCTTGTGCAGAGGTTATATCTTGGCAAGTCGGCTCCCTGATAGAAGTTCGATTTTCCGATTGAGTCAATTTGTTTCAGTCAGTTCTGCAACATGAGATTTTTTTATTTGTTTCTAACCTCAAACTTCTAAATTCTTAAAGCCTACACACATGCATGCATTTCGTGCCATATATCTTTAGTGCCATAGATTTTACATGTTTTGTCTAACATTATACTAGATTTTTTTTCTTAGACGAATGTTTGGTAAAAGGCTTGCTTCCCAGCCTCATGTATCCGGGTTCAGTACCACCGCGTGGCACCTTGGAGAAGTGACTTCTACTATTAGCTTCGGGCCGATCAAAGCATTGTGAGTAGAGTTGGTAGATGGAAACCAAAAGGAGGCCGCCGTATATGTGTGTGTATGTGTGTGTCTTGGAGTCTGGGTCCCCTACCACTGCTTGACAACCGGTGTTGGTTTATTTACATCCCCGTTACCTAATGGTTCGGCAGAAGCTTACGATAAAATCATTATTAGGCTTTAAAAATTCCTGGGGTCGATATGTTTGAGTAAAACACCTCAAGGCGTTGCCCCAGCATGGTCGCCGTCAAATGATTGAAACAAGTAAAAGATGTAGACATCAGGATTAATCCGTCAGCATATTTAATGTCTATGGAGACAAGGCCATCGATTATCAGACAAAACTTCTGGTCTCGTAGGCCTTTCATGACGATTTCCAGAAATATATTGAATAGAGTGCTTATAGTAAACAAAAATTGCACATATACAGCCGTGTATATCGATGTATTTATATATGTGTACATTTATATCTATATCTATATCCATCTATCTCTCTCTCTCTCTCTCTCTCTCTATATATATATATATATATATATATATATATATATATATATATATATATATATATATATATATATGGGAGAATTTACGAAAAAACAACAGACGAAGACAGGTGGTGTAAACAACGAATGGATGTATTAGTTTAACGCTGGGGAATAGAGAAACTCTTTGACGTTTTGAGACTATGCTTTTCAACTGAAAGGAACACAGAAAGGAACAAGGAGAGAAACAAGGAGTAAAAAAACATAAATGTAGTGGTCAGCGATCTACCATGGCGAATATATATATATATATATATATATATATATATATATATATATATATATATATATATATATATATATATATATATATATATTCATCCATTCATTTCCGGTCATTTCAAAATGTAGCACCACATGTGAATCTTTGACGATTTTCTTCTTCCGTCTTCCTTTCTCGTGGACCTCCCTCTATTTCTGAAGAAGAGCGTTGCTCGAAACGTTAAACCATCCTTCTTTTCTTCCCTGAGCGTCTGCTTATACTTTACATGTTCCACGTCCTTGCGCTGTCGAATTTTTGCGTTTGTTCTTCTTTTGAGGGATATATATATATATATATATATATATATATATATATATGTGTGTGTGTGTGTGTATGTGTGTGTGTGTGTGTGTGTGTGTGTATCTATATGTGTATGTATGTATGAATGTATGTATGTATATGGATTCCTGTGGTTATCGTTAACAGCCCTGTATAATTTTAGGATCATCCACACCTGTAAATTGTGGCTATGAAGGGAATTAGCTAAAAAACAATTTTCACACTTTCCAAATGACTTCTCAAGCGACCATGTCCAGAATGGTACTTGTATTGACATACATCGCGGAGTGTATTAGCAGTGTGCACTAACTTCATACTGCTATTGCATGCCGTGATGTACGCCTCGAAAACCTGCAACTACTGTTGATGTTATACTCACACCGTTTCTCCAGATAGTCAAAGTATTGTCACTGTTCATCTCTTCACCTTCCTCTAGGTTTAGGCCATCAACGGCTCTGGGGATCGGGAACTCAGTTTCAGTTTCGGGGATACAAGAACGAGGTGAATGTATCATTAAATGTTTGGTTCATCGTAATACCAAATATGACCAGTGCGCTACTATTTAGTGATATTTAAATTCTAGTCTGTATTAAGCTGGAAATCTTCATTTACATACAACCATATTGAATGTCTTACCTACCAATCTGGGGCCACTCAAGCAAACTGTCCCCTGAACTATTTATAAAGGTGTATGTATATTTGTACCCATATACATAAACATATATATATTGCTCTTTCACAATGACGCCAAGTAGTTATAATATAGGAATGGAACTTAAATTTTGAATCACGCAATCATTATGTTTAAAAGTTAGTCCTTTCGACCAAAGAATAAATAAAACAAAAACAATAGAACCCATACTGAACTTTTGAATTAATAAAATTCTCTGAAACATTATTGAAGAAATAGCGATTTCTTCTTTCATTGACAATCGTCAAGTGATGCTTCTTTTGAAATTTGGAAAAAAATAATTGCTTTTTTTAAATTTTTTTTTTATTTTTCGTTTTTGTTTCGTTGCCTGAAATTTATTCCACCATTTCTATCAGATTTTAACTTTGCTATATAGTTTTTCGTTTGATATTATTAGACATAGCAAAGTTTCTCTTTTAGCATTAATAGCTTCTTTTAAAAGAAGTAAATGTTTGTCATTGTAAAGAAAATAGAAAGACTCTTTCATTTCAGAATTAATTCAGGTAATTAATTTAGAAATTTCAAAAGGTCCGTGAGATAAAGAAAACTAGACAATTCATTAAACTTCGTATGAAGGATAGAATTCTAAAATCAAAATACGAGAGCAGAGGATTCACATAAAGCTAGGTCGAGCGAAAAAATATAGGCATTGGAGAGTTGCATGAGGACAAATACAATACTCCTATTGTGAATAGGTCGTAGACCATCACGATTCTACAAGAAGATGTCACAGCAAAATACTAACAAAATGTATGCATTTGAGGCAGAGAGCATTTCTACGATTTCTGATGAGTTCACAACAAAGTTGCGGAAAATATTTCATTAAATAAATCACAAAATTGAACTTTTTTTTTTTTTGTATATTTTTATACTCTAGGAATCAGATAAATATTTAACAGAGGAACATATCATAGGCAAGTGTGTATGCATATTTAAACATACACTAAGCACACACGCTGCACATATACACACAAAGGAAGTGTATATGTGTATGACTCTCTGTACGTGTGTATATGTGTATCGGTGTGAGTGTGCGTGCGTGCGTGCGTGCGTGCGAGCGTGCGTGCGTGCGAGCGTGCGTGCGTGCGTGCGTATGTGCGAGTGTGTATGAAAACTGGTCAATGATGAAAGCATAGTTTCTTTCAGGAGCACAAATATTCTTATGATATTTTTGTGGATTTCTGTTGCTTTCCTTATTTATTCTTTTTCCAGCTGCAGGTATGACTACGTGGTAAGACGCTTGCTTTTCAGTGACATGACTCCGGGTTCAGTCCCACAGTGTGTCACCTTGGGCAAATGTCCTCTACTTCTACTCTAGTGTTAGTCTGATCAAAGCCTTGTGATTGGATTTTGTTGACGGAAACTAAAAGAAGCCCCATATATATATATGGGAGAATTTACGAAAAAACAACAGACGAAGACAGGTGGTGTAAACATAAACAACAAAAGGATGTATTAGCTTAACGCTCGGGAATACAGAAAGTCTTTAATGTATATAATTTAAAATTTAGGGTTCAGCAATTATTGCTTCACCACACACCGACCGAAAATTAGAAATTAGTAGAGAAATAGTAGTTTTGGCTGCTATTTCTAATTTTTGGTGTGTGGTGAAGCAATACTTGCTGAACCCTAAATTCTAAATTGTGTTTATATATTTACCGATAATGGTTTTTAACATACCGAACTACTTGGTAAAATTACTAATTATCAATTAATATAGCTATGTTTGTATGATTTTATATATATATATGCATATGTTTTTGCATCTTTGTAAATGTATTTACCTCCGCCGCACTGCTTGACAACCGATGGTGGAGTTAGCGTCCCCGTAACTTAGTGGTTCAGCTAAGCAATACAATACAATAGAAAAAGAAGTCCTGGTGTCAATTTGTTCGACCAAATTTGTTCAAGGTAGTGGCATTTCATGACCGCAGTCATATTGCTCACACAATTAAAAGATAAAAGATAAAACATATATTCTGTTTTACTCTAGGCAAAAGGCTCGAAATTTCTGGGGAGGGGGCCAGCCGATTTGATCGACCCAGTACGCAACTGGTACTTAATTTATCGACCCCAGAAAGATGTAAGGCAAAGTCGACCTTGGTGGAATTTGAATTCAGAGCGTAAAGACAGACAAAATACCGCTAAGCATTTCGCCTGGCGTGCTAAAGTTTCTACCAGCTCGCCATATATTAATACTAACCTTCTTCTTTTACATCCACGTTTTCCAAGCGTTTACTACTAGCTTACAGTTAGACCCTCCTGGGCTATAAGAACAGGAAAGAGCGAAAAAATACATGGCTGAGTATTTTGACCAATGTTCTAAAGTTTCTATTATTTCACTTATATCAATCCACTGCCAATTGTGTGTATGTGGGTATTTGTGTGGTGGGGTTCGTGTCTGTGCATGTGTGTGTACGATTGATTATATTTATATGTATGTAAATTTATGTAAAGAGACATGTACTTGTATATGCATATGCCGATTATTTCCGATTATTTCATGGCTATGTAAGAAGGCAATTAAACATCAAGCCCAATCCGGAGTAGCATAGAATCTCGAGACATCATGTTCGAAGCGAATTTCTTCACAACATGAGCACGTACTTGTGTACATTTTATAACCATTAGCTATGTCATGTATATGTGTGTGCGTGTATGTCTGTGGGGGGGGGGTGCTTATGTGTTTGTGTGTGTGAGAGCGAGAGAGGTGGAGAAAGAAAGAAAGAAAGAATGAGAGAGAGAGAGAAAGAAAGAAAGAAAGAAAGAAAGAAAGAAAGAAAGAGGGAGTCACTTGTGAGGTTTCAAGTGTTCTACTGGTAACATGGAATTAGGTTCAAACTGTTGAATGGCCTGATCGTCAGCGACTAAAGTGGCACCATCTTTAGGCTTCTGTGGTGAGGTGGGTGACTAGAAACCCAGCAGGACTAAAAGCAAGACCTAACAAAAGACAGATGAACCTAGTGTTGGATGAATGACTATCTAGCAATAGCGATAGCCATCATAAATTCTTGGCTGTTGTACAGCGTGCTAGAAGACCCCCTTAACTGTTTTTTGGTCATGTCTGAAGGAGGTGACTCTGATATACGAGACATGGGAGGAATGGCATTTGGGGTATCATTTGCTAGTGTTTGAGGTCATGGTGTCCTCACATTCCCGAGCCTGTGATACTGGCACTGGTAGTGGCTATCTTACACGTGCTTTTCTCTGGACCATGTCAGTAAGATAGAGAGAGTTTGTGAGAAACTGTGAAAGCCGTATTAGACCTAAAATTTTAGCTTGAGCAATCATTGTCGAGGCAACAATCCGATTCACGAGTAAGAGAAATGCTGACAAGTAAGTAGGTGAAGCCTACTGTCGGGACAATAACCTAATGCACGGATATTGTAGTGGCAATGATCCATAAAAGTCTCTCACGCCATCCGAGGAGTAGCTGTAGCTGTGGGCCAAGAAATTTGCTTCAGAACCACATAGTTACGGCTCCAGCCCCTCTGCATGGCACATTGGGCAGATGAATACTACTGTAGCATCAAGCCGGCAAAAGCCTTCTAACTGAAAGAAGACAATCGTATTTATATCTCTTGTATATACATATACATATACATACATATATATATATATATATATATATATATATATATATATATATATATATATATATATATATATATATATATACATACATACATGCATACATACATACATACATACATACATACATACATACATATACGCATACTGGAGATGGGGACTATCTCGATCGCTAGCGGTGGGGATCAACAGAACTTTAAAAACTGTACTGTTTGTAAAATTTTCAAGAAAATTCACTACACAAAATAGTGAAATTATGTTACATTTAATCAATACAACTGTCACATACGGCAACGAAATGCAGAAAAAAATTTACTCGTCCTTGTCTATAATTGATTTGTATATCACGCGGGTGCTTCATATTCCGTCGAAAGTGAGTCATAATTCGAGTTTGCCTCGAAATTGATGATTTGCGTGTGGCTAGACCAAATGTTAATGCTGCATCATACAATAGATATACATTTGGAAAAGCATCCCGTACGATATGTAAAGATCCAAAAATATCCAGCAGTGACGTCATATTTTGTTTGGAAATGTATACTTTAGCCACAGTAAGTCCTGACAATAAGACCGATTTCGCGCAATTAACTAAATTGGTAAAAATGTTTAATGTATCAAAATCCAAGAATGTCTCGGAGGTTGGTAGAAGATTTGCCAAGGAAGAATATATGCTGCCGTTTTGCACTGAAAATCTATTATCTAGCTCTCCCGTGCTTTCATCGATGATGGCGAAATAAATTTTACGGTGAAAGATTATCCAGTAATCTTTTGAAGGCACGAGGACTTCTACGACATAATTTGAAAGAGGTTGGGACCCGCAAGCCTTCCAATGCATCCGTTCCTCAAAATCATTAAACTGACTTATTTGTTTCAGAATCTTCATCAAATATTAA